>NC_140961.1:104777960-104800460 GCF_056783735.1 Eptatretus burgeri | reverse complement strand
ACAGCTGGACTGGAACTCCGACTGCTGTTTACTGGCCGTACTATAGAATAGCGCTCTGTGCTGACTCCACCCCTTGCCTGTGATTATCAGGCAACCATGCGCTAACTGGTTCCCCATGCGAACCAACATGTGCCATGACACACAAATCAGTCATGGTGTCCTCCCCTCAGCGCAAAGCTGTGGAACTGCCAGGTCATGCCACGATAGGAACTGCTTGTGCTCAATTGAAGCGGTTGTCGGCATTACATTCAAGGAAAACAAATAGACATCTGACAAAGGAATGATTTAAAGGGTCAAGAAGAGGAGGGGGAGAGTGGGGGTTTGGTCACATCCGGATGGGGATGAGAATCACAATTATCGGTTCGTCATACTATACATTCTTCGCCACATGCCCTATCGTTTGCACTGTTTCCTGCATATTTTATTTGTGGTAAGTGGATATTACTAGCACATGGCAATATCATATGTGTAGCAAAAGTAAAACCTTTTCAATTTCCAAATTTACTTTATATACTTGAAGGTAACTGTGACATTAAATTGGCTTTCACAGAAATTTGAATTATCTACCCGCATTCAACACTTCTAACTTCCCACAAATGTTTAATGGGGAATAGCACCATAAAAGTGAAAATAACCCAAACTTTGGAACAGTACTGTATGGACATACAAATACATATTGTTGCGGATTTGCCTCTGGTAGGGGTCACGGGGGGAGTTCTCGGACCCACTTCCCGGCCGACAACCCTGAAGCCGACAAACCGCAGATGGGTTGCTTCAGGCCCAGTCACACCTTGAAATTTTAGCCAGCAATGGCAACGTATTAAAATGTATGTAAAACGCTGGCTTACGTTGAACTTTTGATGTTTTTTTTTAAAGATTCGGACGTATTCATAACGACTTGGTCTTATGCATAACGTATTAGTAACTGACACAGAACGTTTCGTTGTGTTATAGATAACTTATACCAACGAATGCTGAACCTGTTGTCGGCCTTCACAACCTATGCCCAACGATAGTCTAACTTAGGCATAGCGCGCTGCACGCATCGCCGACGATGACGTGGCGTAAGTTATGAAAAGGCTGCCGCACAACGATTCAAATCATAACCGCCACAGAAATGGAAGTGTCAACATCGCAGTCACACCTTGGCGATCTTGCCAGCGTATGCCGACCTCTGAAAAATGCGTCTAAAACGCTGGCGCAAGTCGAATACGGTATGGGTAAGTTTGGTATGCGTGAATAGAACGCTAAAGTACGCTATCATACGTCGTATTAAGTGGAGTACGTCTTGTAATTTTAAACATGTTGAAAATTTTACGATGTACTTGCCGTATGTCATACGCTCCACATGCGATGGGAATAAGTTGTACAAACGATATGCGATAGTTGACACACATCGACACACGTTACTTGTAAGGTGCTCATAAGTCGAAACACATCAATGTAATGGTTAGCGTCAGTGTTCCAGACTCCCGGTTTTTTTTTTCTTCAGTATGACGGTGTTCAGTGTACAGTGCGGTTATGATTTAAATCGGTGAGCGGCAGCCTACTAATTATATTATATTATAACCGCACTAGAAATCGAAGTGTCAAAATCACCATCATACCGAAGGAAGGAAGAAAAAAATAAAAATAAAAAAAAATAAAAAAAACAGGGAGTCTGGAACACTGACGCTAACCATTACCTTGATGTGTTTCGACTTATGAGCACCTTACAAGTAACGTGTGTCGACGTGTGTCAACAATCGCGTGACGTGAGTACAACACGTAACTCATGGGTTAGAAATAAGTTTCGGGTACGCTAAACATTACCTCGACGTGTTTCGACTTGTGAGTAACTCACAAGTAACGTGTGTCGACGTGTGTCAACGATCGTGTGATGTGCCTACAACTTATGGCCAGTGTTATGCGGAACGTGTGAGTCATACGCTGGCATAAGTCTTAAAATTTCAAGCATGGAAAATTTGAGGACAACCGAAAAGTACAACGTTTAAAGCCAGCGTACAACGACGTATGGCAGTGTTTTTCAGCGTGCTCTCAATGTTATCAAAACTTACCCATAACGTATTCGACGTGTGCCAGCGTTTTAGACAAATTTTCCAAAAATCGGCATAAGCTGGCTAAAACGTCAAGGTGTGACTGGGCCTAAAGCAAACACAGACGCTGTCTGAGACGCTTAATTTAGGGAGGGTCCAGCGTCCAAATCCCACTTTACCTTCCTGGCAAATTAATCACTCAAGGTAAGGACAGCTTTCCAATACTTCACTGCTATTAATCAAAACAGCCGAGCGATACCCGCAAATGGAACGTTAGCTATGGCTGACTACATCAATGAATCGGTGGGGCCGAACTGCCTGTCACTATCCACAAAATATGTTCTAACCAATGGAAAAGGACAATTGGGCAGTTTGGAAAATGATTTACAGAGTTTCACAAGAAGCACGTATTTACAAGCAGGATCACAGAAAGGACGCTCTAACACCTAGCACAGAAGCCAACTCTTATTTAATCACTTCGTCACAGGTTCTGCAACACAAGCGCCTTGGTCATCCAGGGAAATGAGGTACAGAGAGGAGAAAAAAATTTGAGTCGTACGGTCGGCTTCTCGCTCACCAGATATAAGCCACCGGGCTGACGTTGGTCCCAACAAAAGAGAGGGGGTGGGGAAGAGGAGGGTAGAGAATGCAATGTGAAATGTGGGAAGAGGTGCAGGAGGTAAATGCGTGTCATGCTTCGACGAAAGTGTGAAGTGCAAGTCAGTAAGCCCTCCCTGAAAAGGACAAGGGTTTTTTGTTGATGATCCGTGCATTCAAATGGAATGAATAGCTTTATGGAAAGTAAGAAACTGATAGTGTAAGTAAGTGTGTATGTGCCAACACATCTGGGAATTCTCCGACGGCCGGGCTCGTTTCCTGCCTGGAACCTCGCTCACAAGCTTGCTGCACCAGCACTCCAGTCACCAGCTCGCGCATCTCTATTCCCAGAACTTATAAGGCCCAAGGAGAGGCGTGGCTAAGCGACTGAGTAGTCTCCGAGCCATGCTTCCGAACGCTTCCTTGGTGTCTCGGAAGTCTGTCTCATGGCCGTTGGAATTTGCCATGTCTCCTGATTGGCCTACCCTGTATCTAGACACCGCTCATTGGTTGTGTCCAGCTCCTGTGGCGCCGCCGTCGAGCCAGGACGGGGCTGGCAATTGGGGCCTTTTCAGTGGAGTCCCACCGCTGTGTGGATCCATGATCCTTTGTGCCGCTCTTTCGTGAATCGCTGGCTGGTGCCATTGGTTTTGGAATGTTGAGTGTTAAACATGCATTGATATGCTTATGCTGCAGAGGTGTAGAGAAAAAGGGAGATAGAGAGATAGAGAGATAGAGAGATAGAGAGATAGAGAGATAGAGAGATAGAGAGATAGAGAGATAGAGAGATAGAGAGATAGAGAGATAGAGAGATAGAGAGATAGAGAGATAGAGAGATAGAGAGATATAGAGATATAGAGATAGAGAGATATAGAGAGATAGAGATAGAGAGATAGAGAGATACAGAGATAGAGATAGAGAGATAGAGAGATAGAGAGATAGAGAGATAGAGAGATAGAGAGATAGAGAGATAGAGAGATAGAGAGATAGAGAGATAGAGAGATAGAGAGATAGAGAGATAGAGAGATAGAGAGATAGAGAGATAGAGAGATAGAGAGATAGAGAGATAGAGATAGATAGAGAGAGATAGATAGAGATAGAGAGATAGAGAGAGATAGAGAGATAGAGAGATAGAGAGATAGAGAGATAGAGAGATAGATAGAGATAGAGAGATAGAGAGATAGAGAGATAGAGAGATAGAGAGATAGAGAGATAGAGAGATAGAGAGATAGAGAGATAGAGAGATAGAGAGAGAGAGAGAGAGAGAGAGAGAGAGAGAGAGAGAGAGAGACAGAGAGAGAGAGAGAGAGAGAGAGAGAGAGAGAGAGAGAGAGAGAGAGAGAATTTGGGTGGAAATACGAAGGTACAAAGGGGTTCGAATATTCACAAATGCAACACATTTTGCCTTTCCACTGATCCAATTTTCCCTATAGATACGCAATATAATACAGACATAACCACACGAGGGCTCACTTCTGTGTTGGTAGGTGCCTCCCCGGGTTCTCCGAAAACCATCACAATATATACATATACAGGGTGCTTTAAAAAGATTAATCCAACTTTGAATTCCTGCCATTTCTTTGTTTTTTGACCTTTGATACCATTTTCCTTTTCAGGATTTAATGGTGTTATCATGATATTTGTTCCCTGGGATTTCTCGCTCCGTAACTTAACGATGCCATTGACAGTGAAGCAGAAGACAAAAGTGGTGGCTCTGTGGTATGAGACAATCATATATAGACACCTGCCGGATAGTCCATTTGCCGTTATTGTGTGTTCCATTGTCAACCTTGTTGATGTGGAAAGTGTATGGTTTTATGATTGTTTTGGACTAACATGGGTCCATTTATAAAATTCAGGCTGGTTGCCGGGGTGGCTACCTTGGGGAACTCCTGCAATTTGCATAAATTCAAGATGGCCGCTACAGGTCAGACGATGGGGCTAAGTTTTTAATCAGTCAACATATAATCCTGTGTAATACCTCTTTTCCATATGATTTTGACATGAGGAATTCAATTTTGGGGTTATTTTTTACATTCAGGAATAGATAAAGGTTCACATGAAATGTCCATGACTATTTTCTGCTGAAAATTATGCAACACCAATGCAAAAGTGAAGTCATGAATGGTTCACAACAGTATGGTGATAATCAGAAAGCATACACATTGTCATGTCATCATATTTGACATCTTAGGAACAGAGGACATAGAGCCTTGTAGACAACTTACATATTGTTCATTCCCATTCATTGTACTCGTCCCCTTCCGTATCCTCGTCTCTTTCCAGTTCTGCTTCGACACTCCCTTCTTCCACTTCACTTTCACTGTCTTCCACAGTCTTGTGTGGGTTGAAGCACTTGTCACTGCAACCACAAGTGCAGTATAGCATGCAGGAGATCTTTGCATGATGACAACTGCAACTTGCAGTACTGCAGGCCTTCCCCTCTGCTTTGCATCCACACCGCACAACATCCATGAGGTCCAAAGGGGCTGGTGGAGTAGCAGAAGTTGCTGGCACTGAGATTCCATCTCTGATGTCCCATCCATATTTTGTAATGTCAAGTTCAGGTGGGGCCTGCTGATCAGCTGATTTTGCAAGTACTGTCTGTAGATGTGCACGCAAAATATGTAGGAAGAGATTGATCTCAGTTGGAAGTAATGCCATGAGCTTGAGGGGCTTGCCAGACTTCCTTGTGTACATATAGTACCTCATCTCACTCATCGTGGTACCTTCTGGCTGACCATGCAGGGCACAGAAGAATGTCCGCCCTGCTTCCATGAGCTGTTCATGGCTTACGTTCAGCTCGCCAAGTGCGGAGTAAAAACCAGGGAAGTTGCCAGTTCTCAGTGTCTTCAGGGCTGACACTTTGCCCTTGCCGTATGAGTATGACGTGGTATCTGAGCCAGTAATGTAGTGCATTCCCAAAAGCTGCAGACACTTGGGGCCAAGCTGGTCACAGGTGGTGTTGATATCCAAAATTGCTCCATCCCACCTTTCCATCTGCACTGTGGCCTGGATGTTGCGCTGGTAAACCCAGTAAACCATCAATACAAAAACATCAGTGTCATCAGAGAGGATACGTATCACTCTTGCATTACATTCAGCAGCCATGAGCAGGTGTGAGATCATTGTAATGTCTGCTTCATCATGGTTGAACGCACCATGGCTACGGCTCTCCACAGTAACTCCTTCACCAAAGTTATAGGTACTCAAAACCTTGGACAGCTGCAACTTGTTCTGTTTGTTTTTCACGGTGGCGTCTCGACTAGGCAGGGGTGTGTTTATTGTGAGGTCATAGTTGATGGAACCAATGCCAGCACGCCTCACTCGTTCATGGTCCTTTGCAGAAACATCATAATATTTGTCAAAGACCAAGATCTTCTGACCAGCAATGGTAGACAGCCTTGTCTTGATGGACTCAACTAAGACTGACACAGTTCCCCTGAAAGGCCAGACAATATGATAGAGAAGCTGGCTCACGTCAATAATGGTAACATCGGGTTGCAGAGGCTGTTGTGCCTGAACACACAGTTTGTGTGCCAATGGTGCTTTGTTGCCTTTCCTTAAGCACCCATATTCATCAATCCGTGAGGGGGTACTGCGCAGAGGTCAAACTGGGAGATAGGTCCTAGCTCCATTTATCTTTGCTGTCCAATAGTCAGCAGCCTGAGGAAGATGGTTTCTAGATCAAAGATCCTCTTGTCCCCAATTTTCACTCCTTTCTGCAAGTGCTCCATTGTCTTGATGGGTCATGAGATGGTTGCATGGAATCCACCTGGAAGGGATGCATGGAACTCTGCAACCATTTTCTGACCTATAACCACGGAATCCTCAACATTCACT
Organism: Eptatretus burgeri; assembly: GCF_056783735.1. Lineage (NCBI taxonomy): Eukaryota > Metazoa > Chordata > Myxini > Myxiniformes > Myxinidae > Eptatretus > Eptatretus burgeri. The sequence continues at coordinate 104,793,984 of NC_140961.1, read as the reverse complement.
TCAGCTTCTCGGGGAGCAATTCGACCATTGGCAATGTTGTACAGATGTGGTGAGTGATTCTCAAGAGGATGAGACACATTCGACAATTCAAATAAAATCCGGCGCCTACCATCTGCATCAAGTTCTCTCCTCTTCTTCCCCTCCTCCTTGTGACGTGGTCCGATTCTTGTGTCCTTTTCTCTCACTTGGTCTTCATTGTCCTTGTTTGAGGAGTCAGGGTGGATGTGCTCCATTGTATCTGAGATGTAGGCAGTGACAGGAAAGGAATCGATCCACTCTGCTACCATCTCTGGAGAAAGAGTCATACCCTTGAGGCCACCCTTGCCAATTCTAATAGCAGTTTGTTCACCGAACTGATCAGAGCTCACACCATTCCAAATGCTTTCCTGGTGACGACACACAAAAGCACCTGATATGAGCTCTGACTTGGCATCTGGTGGCAGCAGATAGCGCATCTCCAGAAGGTGATGGGTGATGTAACGGGCATAGTGATTGTGACTAGCAACAAAGTAGGGAAGCATGCGTTCAAGTGTTAGCTGTTGCAGCAGGAAGTCTGCCTCCCTCTCACTACACAGAAGTTGATGAACAAGCAGAGTCGGCTTGATGAAGTTATCAACCCAGTGCTTCCCAGTTGGGTGCTGTCTGCATGTCTCAAGGTAGCTGCACAACTCCTGTAATGTCTTGGGGCCGGTGGTGAGGAAGGAAATGAGAAGGGCAGTCAAAACCATCCGGAAGGCTCTCATTGATCGAACCCAGGACTTGCCACTCATGATTCCTGCCAGGCCCCCGAATGCTGAACTGATGAGAGTCTCAACACCAGACCCACGCGTGAGTTTGCCAATGCAACCACAGAAGGACTGCACAGTGTGCATTATCCCAGGCCTCAGAATCACATTTTCAAAGCGATCAACGTCATGCCACTTGATTTGGCAAGCCACCATGTCGAGCTGGAGATCCACAGAGATGTGGACATAAGTCATTCCCATATCAGTCAATGACTTCTGAAGATACTCCAGTGAAGAACAAAACAATGAATTAGTAACTTGCATTAATGTCGTATGTGAGCGTCCAGTTTTCAGAATAGTGACCTTGTTGTCATTCAAAATGTATCTCACACGGCAAACAATTGCCAGGAACTCGAACATTGACCTCAAATTTACTTCTAATCACAAAAATAAGGTTAAATATCGATTCCTCGTGCCAAAATTATATGGAAAAGATGTCTCGTGTAATTTTAAGTTCATTACCTAAAAAGTTATATTTTCAACCCGGTCGATGGCGGCCATCTTGTATTTGCGCAAAAATAACAGATTTCCCCATGGTTGCCATCTGGGCAACCAAGCTTAATTTTGTCTATGCATGCCTGTGAACAAGAAACCACCATAAAACCATACACTTTTGAGGACAACAAGGTTACTTCTCTGGCAAATGGACTAGGAGGTTCTGCTGGGAATGCGACCTCAGAACACGTGATGGACCCACAAATTGTGCCATTCAAAGTATTGCAAAACATTTTGAGCACAAGGATAGAGTGCACGACCAGAGCAAGGGCAACAGTGGCAGGCTAGCATCAGTAACCAAGGGCCCAGCCAACATCGACGCCGTGCGGGATTCTACAGTGGAGAGTCCCAAGAAGTCCCATCGCCGGTGCTCCCGGGAGCTAGGCATCAAACCAACATCAGTCTGGCGTATCCTCACCAAGGAACTGAAACTTTTCCCATCCATCATCTCTATTAGGCATAAACTGAGTCAAGATGACATGAGGAGACTTGATATGTGCAACTGGCTCAGTGACAGGATGGAGCAGTACCCAAGCTGGATCAACCTGATCTGATTCAGTAATGAAGCCAATTTCACTTGAACGGTGCCATCGACAACCACATTTTCTGGTGGGTGTCCACATAAGATTTTGTCTCATACCACAGAGCCACCACTTTTGTCTTCTGCTTCACTGTCAATGGCATAGTTGAGATAGAAATCGGAGGGAAAAAATACCACGATAACACCACGAAACCCTGAAAAGGAAAACGGGAGAGGTCAAAAAACAAAGAAATGGCAGGGAGTCAAAGTTGTATCAATCTTTTTGAAACACCCTGTATGTACATGTAATATATATATATATATATATATATATATATATATATATATATATATATATATATATATATATATATATATATATATATATATATATATATATATTTATATATATATATATATATATATATATATATATATATATATATATATATATATATATATATATATATATATATAAATATATATATAAAAAGGAGTGGACAAAAAAAAGTAAACACCTGGGTAAATGAGGGACACCAAATATATTGAAAGCGATGGCTTCCACATAGGTGTGGGCCCATGTGTGAATTAAACAAACAACATCCCAGCACGGGTCATGTATAAAACATCATGGAGAGCACATCACAGCACGGGTCAGGGTCATGTATAAAAATGCTGCACAGGCCTGGTTATGGCTAGCATGGCTGCAAGAGGAGACCTCGGTGACTTTGAAAGATGGGTGATTGTTGGGGTACGTTTGGCAGGAGCTTCAGTGACAAAAGACAGCTCAACTTGCTGATGTTTCAGGAGCAACAGTGTCCAAGGTGATGTCGGCATGGAACTCTGAGGGAAAGATATCATCAGCAAAGGGCAACAGTGGGCAGAAGCGCATACTCCAGGATAGTGATACCCGTGCATTAATTAGAAGTGCAAGGCAAAGAAGGTGAGCAACTGCAGATCAATTGAATGTAAATTTCAACCTGCAGCACGAGCAGCCAGTTTCATAAAAAAAAAGTCAGCCGAGAACTCCAGTCGGGTTTGCAGGGCACAAACTGCTCAGCACACCTGGCAATGCACGTTTGCGAATCCAGTGGTGCAAAGAGGACAGGTTATGGACTACCGAGCAGTGGAGAAATGTGATATGGTCAGATGAATCATCCTTCAGCATGTTTTCAATATACGGAGGAGTGCAGCTGTGGCACTAACCTAAAGAACTCCACAACTCTGAGTGCTTGGTTCCAACAGTGAAGGTTTCTGGTGGTTCTGTAATGTTGTGGGGCACATTTTCCTGGCATGGTTTTGGTGTAGTCATTCCCTCAGAAGGCAAAGCTCAATGGCAATCGCTACTTCATAGCACTGGGTGATCATCTTCACCCCATGTTGCAGCATTTCTTTCCTGCCAGGAGGGGGGTGTCTTCCAGGATGACAATGCCCCCATCCACAAAGCACATGTGGTCACCAAATGGTTTGATGAGCATGACACGGATGTTATCCATCTGTCACGGCCTTCTCAGTCACCAGATCTGAACCCAATCGAGCATTTATGGGATATTCTGGAACGACACCTCAGACAGTGTTTTCCACCTCCATCAAACAGGTGTGAGCTGATTGACTTTCTTGTGGAATAATGGTGCCACATCCCTCCTGCAGAATTCCAGACACTGGTGGACACTATGCCATGGCGCATACAGGCCGTACATGGTGGCCTAATGCCCTATCAAGTGACATTGGTGTTTCCATTTTTTTTGTACACTACCTGCATTAAAAAAACAAAGTATATATATATATATATATATATATATATATATATATATATATATATATATATATATATATATATATATATATATATATATATATATATCCAGTACACAGGCAGAAAGTCAGCCAACCTAGTTACCAGCACAGTGCTTTGAACCAAATGACAGATTTTGTGAACATAATGTGGTTATCCAACCAAAGCCCATTGTAGAAACAGTGTGAATTGCTGGGATGGCAACAGTGAAGCAATTGTGGATAACATTTGCGATAAAAGCATGCAAATACAACTGTATACAAAAGAACCTTCATCTAAAAAAACCACCCCAAAACAAATACAAAACAACAAAAGAACGTGTATTAAAATTGCTGCATTTTAGCTGTTAGAGAAAGTTAGTGAACATTTGGAAATGGCTACGAGTTGATACGAACTGCAAATTTTCCTTTTTGAAAGAAGATTAACAGGCAATGCAAGGTATTTCGGACATTATAATTCAAAGATGACACATTAAAAGGAATCCAGCAACAAATAAACAACCATTTGAAAAAGAAAAACATAAACAGGTTCTTCTTCTTCTTTTTTTTTCTTTACTAATGACCTTTTTCCAAAAGAAATAGAATAAAATGAGTATGTACATAGTTTGTGGCTACAGGAGTAAAAAGAAAAATTATGGCAACAGAATTGGCTAGATTTAATGATCAAAACGAATGGTATTCGATAAAACAGAATATGCAACCTTGAAAAGCATCGCTAGATGAGCATTGCTTGATCTGTACAGCCAATACATTAGAGTTTCAAAATGTACACATATTACAACCCATCCTGGACCTGATTGTAAACGTTCCAGAATTTAAAACGGGCATATAGATATAAGCGTATTTTAAATGGTGCAACACAAATTAAGTTATGCGTTAATAAAGGAAATCAAAATCTGCAAACTATTAACAAACTCGGTACTGCATAAACTCAGCCAGTGGACTTATCGACTTGTCGGCCAATAACTGCGGATCCAATCAGAAAATGACTCGTGTCCTCTCTGGGTAACACTCGATCACCGCAAGAGCAAACCAAGAAACCTTTTTTTAAATTCCATTCCCGAAAGAGTAGATTAAGCTATGGGTGAATACACCATCACCTCAATCACCACCAATAGCACCCATAAAGACAGCCACAAATTTATGATTAAAACATTTACAATTCGGTTTTGCTTCCAGTCACCTGACACTGCAACAGACAACTTCCGATGGAAATGGCCAGAAGCAAAAGGTATCTGCAGCATGCCTTCCCTCCCCAATTAATCTTCAGGGCCAACTGCGAAAAATTGGGACCAAGGCTCAGTCGATCTTGACGGCGGCATAGATTTTGTGAATGAATATGTAAGCAGCATAGAAGCCTATTGTCCCCGTGAGCAGCCAGAATGCAAAAACCATCAGGGTGGTGTATCCAAAATACAACAGTGATGGAATGAACTCCACAATTTCCAGCTGCAGGCACCACAGACATGAACAGCAAGTGCAATCAACAACCATTCTCAAAAGGAAGACGATCCATAGATACCATTAGAAGCATTGGATTTTGTTTTTTTTAAAGCAAAAATAACTTGTTATTATGACATGAAACACGAGTTAAACTGCAAGCAAACATGAGTTAAAAACATGCTTTTTTTAATTTGTTTTGAGTTTTAGTTTGAGAATCACACACACAGAAAACACAGGCAAAGCAAACGTACAAGCAAAGCAAACACATAAACAAAGCAAGCACACAAACAAACAAGAAACACGCAAGCAAAGCAAACACACAAGCAAAGCAAACAAACAAGCAAAGCAAATACACAAGCAAAACAAGTACACCAACAAAGCAAACAAACAAGAAAAGCAAGCACACAAGCAAAGCAAACACATACACAAAGCAACCACACAAACAAACAAAAAACAGGCAAGCAAAGCAAACACACAAGCAAAGCAAACAAACAAGCAAAGCAAATACACAAGCAAAACAAGTACACCAACAAAGCAAACAAATAAGAAAAGCAAGCACACAAGCAAAGCAAACACATACACAAAGTAACCACACAAACAAACAAAAAACACATAAGCAAAGCAAACACACAAGCAAAGCAAACACACAGCAAAGCAAATACACAAACAAAAACATACAAGTAGAGCAAACACACAAACAAAAAAAACACACTGGCAAAGCAAACACACAAGCAAAGCAAGTACACCAACAAAGCAAACAAACAAAAAAAGCAAACACACAAAAAAACAAGAAAAAGAGCACTCAAGAGATTGCAGACCCTCGCCATGACTTCTTTTGTGTGGTGCACTTTGTGTGGCGTTTATGTACTGGTGTGTTACGTAATTAATAAGAGACATAATTAGAAGTGCCACTTTATAACTGCTGGCAGTGATGACCGTGTACCAAGAATTTAGAATGGCATTAAAATAAATTCAATTCAAATCAAATGGAAGACCAAATAGGTACAGTCCTGCACTGGAGTCATCAGAAGAAAGACGAACAAGCAAAAAGCAAAGATGAAGTTATCAGGAGGAGCCTGGATATGATTCACATTTCCGCTGCTTCTCCTCTACTCCAAAACCCATCCAGGCACAGCCAAGTGAGCCTTATTAAAAAAAAAAAAAAATTTAATTTTAAAAAACCCCACATCAAAAAATTAAATAATTCGGGCTGCCAGACCATGTGTCCGATCAAGTTGAAATATAAAACTTGTCTTCCCCATCACTACTAGATCACAAATGTGAAGTTTCACGTTGATTAAATGGTTCAAGAGAAAACATTTAATATTTTTCTTAAATCCAATGTGGCTGCCGAACCATGTGACATCAATTATTCCTAAACAACCTTGTATACACATGCCTTGGGGAACGTTTATGTGAAGTTTCCCCTCAGTTTGTCCAGCCGTTCTGGAGAAGATTATTTTTATAGGTTTAAGGGTAAATCAAATATGGCTGCCAAACCATGTGACCAGTGACATCATATGTATGAACCTTTTGTTCCTCATGGATGGGTGGTCAGAAGGGTAAAGTTTCGCCTCGATTTGTTCAGCCATTTCAGAGAAGATTTGTGAAGGTTTTTTTTGAAAAAAAAAAAATTTTGATGATCATTTTATCCCGAGATGTCCCTCAATTTTTCATACTGATCGGATGTCGCGTTCTATATAAGCAATTATGACGTCATTAAAAAAAATCACACATTCCCCATGAGGAGTACTTGCCATGTGCCAAGTTTCCATTTTTTTCTTGGTTTCAGAGACACAGAGGTCCAAAATTTTTCTGTTTTTCCAACATGGTTGCCACACCAAATGACCAATGACATCATAATTATCATTAAAACATGAGTAGTCACACCTATGGTGAAAATTTTGATCCCGATCCTAATTCGACAAGGGGTAGTGGAGAAAAACACAAAAGTTCTGCACGGATAAACAGACAAAAGGACCCAAATGCAATACCCTCTCCTTCGGTGAGGGTAAAAACACACAATCAAAGAAAACACATAAGAAGAGCAAACACACAAACAAAGAAACCACACAAACCAAACAAACACTTCTCAAATTATAACAGGATAAATAAGGACAAAAATCAGAGATGACTTGCAAAGCAGAAACTTTTAAAAACAAGATGGTATTCATTGAATACTCACCCTGCACAGTCTCGAGAAGGACTTGGTACAAGCCAACTCTTCTTTTTTAAGGTTTTTTTCTTTGATCCAATATGGTGCCAGACCAGTGACCAATGATGTCACTTTTATCAAACTGTATTTCCCATGGGTAGTTTATCAATAGGTTAAAGTTTTGCATTGATCGGTTGGCAGTTTCAACAACGGCAGAGACATTTTTTTCATACTGACTGGATCAAGAGTTGCACTTGTCTAATTATGACATCATAATGAAGGCACCGATGACTTCATCATTAACATATCTTATTCCACATGGGAAGTACTTCACAATGAGCCATGTTTCAATGTTTTCCATGGCGCAGTTTCGGAGATATAGAGGTGCAAAGTTTTTCAGTTCTTCAAGAGGGCGCAGGTACCACGTGACCTATGATGTTCTAATTATCATATTAAGCTCCAACAGGAGGAGGCACACCTATGGTCAAAATTTAGTGTCAATTGCTCAAACAGATGCAAAGAAGAAAAATTTTCATTACTTATCAAATCAAGCGTTGTACTTGTCGAATTATGATGCTATAATGAAAACAGCTGTGACATCATCATTAACATATCTTATTCTGCATGGGGAGTACTTGACAATGAGCAATGTTTCAATTTTTTTCCATAGAGAGGTTTTGGAGATATAGTGGTGCAAAGCTTATCGGTTTTCCAAGATGGTGCCTGTACCACGTGTTATGTGATGTCATAATTATGAATAAAAAAAATTATACAGGAGGGCACATATTTGGGAAATTTTGTATCAATCAGACCAATGTTTGCTGAGAAAATGAATTTTTAAAATGCAGAAATGTACGTACGTGCGTGCGTACGGCACATGTACGCAACTGATCCCTTAACCCCGCTTTTCGCTTCGACACGCAAATCGATGAAAAGAAACCAGAAACAGCCGTTGATATCTTTCAGATGCACGGTGATCAAATCTATCGAGTAGTCAATTATATCAATCGTAAATAACCTGACTGGAACCACAAAAGATTGGAAAAAGGAGCAGAAATTGCTGCTGTTTTTACAAAACTCTTCAAAACACTTACCTTGTTGAAAAAGTAGAAGACAGCATACATAAAGACATAAAAGGCAGATCCACCCGATACGACAAATGTTTTCCACCACCAGCGGTAGTCCTGTATAGAACACACACACACACACACACACACACACACACACACACACACACACACACACACACACACACACACACACACACACACACAATTGTAAGGCATCAGCTATTCCTGAAATATAATACAATTTCAAGGATGTCTGTGTGTGCATCTGTGCATGTGCATCTGGCTGTGCGTGCGCGTCTGTGCGTCTGTCTGTGCATGCGCATCTGGCTGTGCGTGCGCGTCTGTGCGTCCGTATGCCTGTGCGCGCGTGCCTGTATGCCTCTGCGCGTCTGTGCGTCCGTATGCCTGTGCGCGCGTGCCTGTATGCCTGTGCGCGCGTGCCTGTATGTCTGTATGCCTGTGCGCGCGTGCCTGTATGTCTGTATGTCTGTGCGCGCGTGCCTGTATGCCTGTGCGCGCGTGCCTGTATGCCTGTGCGCGCGTGCCTGTATGCCTGTGCGCGCGTGCCTGTATGCCTGTGCGCGCGTGCCTGTATGCCTGTGCGCGCGTGCCTGTATGCCTGTGCGCGCGTGCCTGTATGCCTGTGCGCGCGTGCCTGTATGCCTGTGCGCGCGTGCCTGTATGCCTGTGCGCGCGTGCCTGTATGCCTGTGCGCGCGTGCCTGTATGCCTGTGCGCGCGTGCCTGTATGCCTGTGCGCGCGTGCCTGTATGCCTGTGCGCGCGTGCCTGTATGCCTGTGCGCGCGTGCCTGTATGCCTGTGCGCGCGTGCCTGTATGCCTGTGCGCGCGTGCCTGTATGCCTGTGCGCGCGTGCCTGTATGCCTGTGCGCGCGTGCCTGTATGCCTGTGCGCGCGTGCCTGTATGCCTGTGCGCGCGTGCCTGTATGCCTGTGCGCGCGTGCCTGTATGCCTGTGCGCGCGTGCCTGTATGCCTGTGCGCGCGTGCCTGTATGCCTGTGCGCGCGTGCCTGTATGCCTGTGCGCGCGTGCCTGTATGCCTGTGCGCGCGTGCCTGTATGCCTGTGCGCGCGTGCCTGTATGTCTGTGCGCGCGTGCCTGTATGTCTGTGCGCGCGTGCCTGTATGTCTGTGCGTCTGTATGTCTGTGCGTCTGTATGTCTGTGCGTCTGTATGTCTGTGCGTCTGTATGTCTGTGCGTCTGTATGTCTGTGCGTCTGTATGTCTGTGCGTCTGTATGTCTGTGCGTCTGTATGTCTGTGCGTCTGTATGTCTGTGCGTCTGTATGTCTGTGCGTCTGTATGTGTGTGTCGTCCTAACCTTCCTCCCGGACATGGTACACTGAAGCTTGGAGTGAGGCAGTTGTCCTGAAACAACTTGCGTTTGCCTCATGGAAGGTAAATCCAACTGAGGGCAAGCTCAGTTCCTTCCACAAAGTTCATAACAAGTGTGTATCTACAATCAGGAGAGCCAGAAAACATCTTTCTCATCTCAAGTCCGAACTCTCAAACCTGTCTCCCTCCTCCAAATCCTGGTGGTGTCTAAGTCTGTTTCTGATGTATGTTCCCCCTCCATCCGCTCCCTTACCTCAAATGGCCGCACAGCAGACACTGCACGTGAAAAGGCTAAATGCCTAAATCCGTGTTTGCTTCGAAATCTCGTGTCCCAAACGCATCGCTTTCTATGCCCACCTTAAACAGTCACACCCAGCTATTGCTGGACTATGTGTCCTATTTTCCTGACAAGGTGGAGAGTTTGCTGTCAAACCTCAACTCAAATTCTGCAACCGGTCCAAATGGCATGAGCCCACGTGTCCTAAAAACCTGCTCTTCTGCTCTTGCCCACCCTCTCTCTGTTCTATTCACCCTCTCATTTGCTCAAGGTCATCTGCCATCTGCTTGTAAATCAGCAAACATTACCACCCTGCATAAAAAAGGTGCAAAAACAGATCCCTGCAACTACAGACCAATCAGCCTTCCACCAATCATCAACAAGGTTATGAAATCTGGGTCTCACTGTCTGCCGTGATCTTTCCTGGGAAAGCCACATTTCCAACCTGGCCTCCAAAGTCAGTCGCCAACTGGGAATCCTCCGTCGTGCAAAGTCCTTCCTCGGCCCACCTGAGCTCCTGACCACAAACAAAGCTTTCGTCCGCAGCCTGATGGAGCAATGCTCTCCCCTCCGGGCTGGTGCTCCTGCCTCTCACCTTTCTCGGCTTCACGCTGTGGAAACAAAGGCATTTCGGATCATTGGCATCTCCCACGATGGGGCTGCCTTTGGGCCTCTCACTCTCTCACCGCAGGTAGGCCGGTGGTCTTTCTATCTTCTACCGTCTCCTCTACGGTGTCGCCCCCCCCCACCCCAGCTCTGTCTGCGATTTATTCCCACCATATTTCCGCAGGGTGCTCAAGGTCCGCCAACAACCCCTTTCAGAAAAAACTACCTAAATCACGAATCACTGCTCACCTTCACTCTTTCATTCCTCTATTTTTCCGCCTTTGGATTAAACTCCCTCACTGTTCAATCCCATTCTTCCCTCGAGACCTTCAAAACAGCTGTTCACCACCACCAATAAACCGTCCCCCATCTAAATCCTCGATCCTTTCTACCCCCATAAATCCACCCCAAACCCACCTCCTTCAAATTCCCTGCTTTCCTTCCTGAAAGTCCCTGTAATGTCCATCTTGTATACCCTGTGTTCCCCACCCCATCCCTCTCCCTTCCACAGATCTCCTAATGTCTCTGTTCCCCAGTGTTTTGTCCTTCACACTCCCATCCCTCTTGTCTCATGCCCCCCTTGCTGTACATTGTGTGTTAGCTCTCATACGAGCCTCGACAAAGTATACAAAAAAAATAAATCCATCATCGCTTCAGACATTAAATCCTTCCTCTTCTCGAATGGCTTGATTTCCGATCATCAATTTGGATTCAGACCAGGTCACTCTACCCTGGATATACTGCTTCTGCCCTCCCAACAATGGATGGAGATCCTCAATGCCAGACATGAAATCAGAGCCATCTCCCGAGACATATTGCGTGCCTTCAATATGGTCTGGCACCCTGCCCTGCTCACCAAACTCTCTTCGTATGGTATCCAAGGGCATCTCCACTCATGGCTCCCAGACTTCCTCTCTTGTCACAGCCAACATGTGGCCCTTAATGGAGTTCTGTCATCCCCTCTTCCTGTCCAGGCTGGAACTCAAGGCAGTTTTCTGGGCCCTGTTCTTTTTCTGGTTTTCATCAATGATCTCTGACTCTCTAGAAAATCCTCTTTATCACTTTGCTGATGACTCCACATTCTGCCATACCATCTGTCATCGCTCCGACCAGTAAGCAGAAGCTTCTTCACTCTCTGCAGATCTGAATAAAATCACAAGCTAGTCCAACAAGTGGAACATGTCTTTCAACCCTGATAAATCTCACACTCTCACGATGTCACGATGTCTCTCTGAAAGGACCATCTGGAAACACCCCACACCCCACACCGCCCCCCCAACTCCCCCCCCCATCTACTTTCTCAACAATCCTCTTGAAGAAGTCTTTTCATTCAAGCTTCTGGGTTTCAATATTTGCCATGATCTTTCAAGGGAAAGCCACATTTCCAAACTGGCCTCCAAAGCTAGTTGCCGACTTGGACATCCTCCGTCGTGTAAAGTCCTTCCTTGGCACACCTGAGCTCCTGACCACATACAAAGCTTTCGTCCGCAGCCTGATGGAGTATTGTACTCCCCTTTGGGCTGGTGCTCCTGCCGCTCACGTTTCTGGGCTTCACGCTGTGGAAACCAAGGCATTTAGGATCATTGGTGTCTCCCGTGATGAGGCTGATCACAGAACCGTCTTTGGGTCTCTCACTCTCTCACCACAGGCAGGTCGGTGGTGATTCTGTCTTCCACTGTCTCCTCTCCAGCCTCACCCCCCCCACCCTTACTCGATCTAAGATATGTATATTTATTCAGTGAGGCAAAACAGCCTTGATACATCGATGGCCTCCAACTAGGTCGGCCTAGCAGCTATTATTGGCAACACTACTGATTAAATGGAAGCCAGTGGGACTGTGATTGCATTTGAATGATTGGGACTGATGGTGTGTGTGGTATCAGGGCCAATGAAAAAGGGGGGGGAGGGGGTATTGTTGCTGTTATAATTTAGGATCTTCATTAAAGAAAAAAGAAAAATTGCAAAAAGTTACAAAAGGGAGAGAAATAGTTCTAATCAGAGGTCACGGTTGCCGAGTCGGACTGTCGAGTTATCGGGGGCTGGCAGTCTCAGGACCGGAAGTCGGGTAAAGATTGGAGAAGCTCCCTCGTGATAAACGCAAACCCCAGAGCCATAACAATGTATTGTAAGGTTAAAAGAGCCATTACAAATTGGGTGGCAATGTCAGTCGTTCCGTTAATATTTCAGCTTTTTTACCTCTGCTCCCTTATTACTGGGCCGATTATTTTGAAACTGATCGTCAGCGATAACAGTTACAGCTGCCCAGATCTATTATTTAATGAGCAGAATGATGGCTTTCCCATCAAAATATATAAAGAACAAAACACTGCTGGCATCTGATGGGCCATGAGTGGAGTATTCACGCAAAAGTATTTAACAAACGATAGCGAGTGAAATGCGGCACAAGTACTCCACAAGTTTCCCGTCTGATATCAAGAGTGGTACCCAATGCCAGTTAGGGTTTATATTTATGCCAATATCACTCAAATTGGATGTTTTTAGATGGAAAACAGCACAGATCTTCAGCGCAAAACTTGCTCAATTAAGGACCTTACAGTAACGATTACATATTCCAAGATGACCACAGCGAGTTACGCATGCTGCCAGAGGAAATGTCAGGCATGTACATTCTACTCTTCTTATATTTCTATGAGTATCTCACCTGGAGCACCGATCAATCACCAATTCGAGCATGGCAAAGAATGTCGTCTCCTCAGTGAAATCACTCACCTCACTACGCGCATACGAGGTTCGTCTAAAAAGTAACGGGACTGACTATAGGTAAATTTTATTCCAAAAAATGTATTGAAATCACAGCTTGTCCCCTTCAAAATGGTTTCCCTTCAGTCTCACACACTTGTCCATCCTCTTCTTCCACGCTTCGATGCACCCCCTGAAGGCTTCTTCTGGAATCCTCCGGAGCTCCGTTGTCACGGCCATTTTGATGGCCTCCACATCAGGAAATCGGGTCCCCTTGATCACCCCCTTGAGCTTGGGGAATAGGAAAAAATCACAAGGGGCCAAGTCTGGCGAATACGGGGGTTGCTCCAGAGTTGGCACGTTCCTCTCTGTCAGAAACTGTCGGATGCTCAGGGCACTGTGAGCAGGGGCGTTGTCATAGTGGAGCACCTAGGCGTTGTTCTCCCACAGATCCCTCCTCTTGTCCCGGACTGATCTCATGAGGCGCGGGAGGATCTTCTTGTACACGTATTGATTCACTGTTTGATCCTGTGGTAGAAACTCGAAGTGGACGATGCCCTTGATGTCAAAAAAATGCAATGAGCATCACCTTTACCTTCGACTTTGACATCCTTGCTTTCTTTGGTCTTGGTGATGCTGGACTTTTCCACTGACGAGTCTGCCGTTTGGTCTCGGGATCGTATTTGAATATCCACGATTCATCGCCAGTAATGACTCTCCCGAGCAGGTCTGGATCGTCCGCGAGGCGATCGATAATGTCTTGACAGACAGTGACTCTTTGCTGTTTCTGGTCCTCAGACAACAGCTTGGGGACCATCTTTGCACACACCTTGCGCATTTTGAGATTTTCAATGATGATGCTCCAGACAGTGTCCTTGTTGATGGAAAGTTCCTCAGCAATCATCCGCACTGTGAGTCGACGATCTGCGCGCACCATCTGCTTCACACGCTCAATGTTGTCCACCGTTCTGCTCGTTGAAAGTCTTCCAGACCGTGGATCATCTTCAACCTCCTCCCGTCCCTCTTTAAACCTCTTGTGCCATTCAAATGCACGTGTACGTGACATCGTTTCTTCCCTGTAGACTTGCCGCAGCATTGCAAAGGATCTGGAAGGTGTTTTGCCAAGCTTAGCAAGAAACTTCAGATTGGCTCTGCTCACGACTCATAGCGTGACGACTCAGACTAGACAACGTGCAAAGCACGACCTGTAAAAAAAAAATCACACAATGAGCGCAGTCAACCATCACCAATCATATATATTGCTGGAATGTTGCGAAAGACTGTGACACAACCCGTTCATTCAAGTTGTGTAAGTAGAGCACACAGCAGGCTCAGTCCCGTTACTTTTTAGATGGACCTCGTAAACAAAGACCAGAGAAATAACACTGAGTGACACATGCTGTCTCATAATATGTTCATTGACTGGTGTTCCCATCGGAGTCAGCGTGTTGGACACAGAGTGACCACACCATTAGTAGGTGTAACCAACTACCATGAGCTCACCACTTTCTGGTCTCCGAACCTCAGAAAGTGCTGCAATACTGATGTTCAGATGCTGGAACTCAGATGACAGCAGAGACAGGTGATCATCCTCTCTTAGAGTGAGGACTTTCCATGCACCCACCCGAAGGGACCACCTCTGCAGGTTAACCCAAGGAGACTGCCGTCGAGTGGATGGCATCAAGGAAAGGCTCTACCTTTTTGTGAAGTGGTTTATATTCTGCTCCAAACAAATATGCATCTCTACAAATTAAGTAAACAAGACACAACTATTGTTGATAAATATTATCAACTACCCACTCTTTCGTCATAAAAAACAAACTTGAGATGGTGGTTTATGTCATGCAACTTGCAAAACAAACTTGAGATGGTGGTATATGTCATGTGACATGCAGTATATTTGAAGGAGGCCACAAAATACAAGTAGCATTTTTTTTAACTCCTCTTGCTTTTATAGCCAACAAACTACTTATAACTAATAATAATAATAATGATGAGCAAAATATGTCATGACTAAGATGAAAACGAGTAATTTGACTGCGCACAGTCGACGGGTATGTCTCCGCTCTCCCACACAAACACTTGAGTATTGACATATTTGACCCTTGACCTTTATCATATCTGGCCCAAAATCTAATCAGTTAATTGCCCTGTCTAACTTTACCTTTGTACCATGTTTCATGAAATTCTGTCCAATATTTCTTGAGTTAGGGGGTAAACAGTAAAATTTCAGAGCTGGACCTTGACCAATGACCCTAGACCTTTATCAAATCTGGCCCAAAATCTAATCACTTAATTTCCCTGTCTTACTTTACCTTTTTATCAAGTTTTATGAAATTCTACAATTTGCTTCTCGAGTTATAGCGTAAACGAAAATCCGGACAGACGGACAACCCGGAAACATAATGCCTCTTGCACCCTTGGTTTATACATACATAAAAATATACATACATTGGTAAGAAGTTGTTGAGAAGTGAAAAATAAATTATTAACTTGTACATTTTTGAGTGCAATGGTTAAAAAACACTCATTAACAAAATCTATTATATTCACTCACTCCAAATCGACTGGGTTATCTGAAATACAACATTCAAGAAAGTATGCAGACTACCTTGTATCTAATCCATCCCCGGAGGAGCTAACAGGAAGCATAGCCTAGAGTTAAGCTCACTGTCTTTTGAGCTGTCCAACCTGGGTTTGAACCCCGACACAGCTATAAAATTGTCATCCTGGTGCTTCTCAGGCAGGGTGGGGCATCGAGTGCTCTGTCCATCAGAACGACGTTAAGCAGGAGAGCAAAAAAAAGTTCCCCAGCCGTAGCTGACCT
>NC_140961.1:104762960-104765460 GCF_056783735.1 Eptatretus burgeri | reverse complement strand
CAGAGAACGGGAAAACGGGCTGTCCTGTCTCCAATTAAATTCATGGGAATCGGTCCAGGGGTGAGAGAAGCGACCCCCGATTCCCTCCAAATTACGAGCGAGCGAAATTAACCCTTCACGAGAAGCAAGATGGCGTCTCAAGGCGAGCGGGAGCCGGGGGTATTAGAAATGGATGTAGAATGTGTAGAATCCATGGCTGAGGATGAAATCCCCGTGCAGGAAATGTTGGTTGTACAGGAAAACGAACTCGCCCAACTGAACCCAGAGCCCGAAATGGGTGCGGCAGCGGCCGCGGCGTATGACACCTCCCCTCCCCCTCTCCACCAAAACCCTTCCCCAACCCCTGCCGAAACGGCTCACCCAAGCGCACCCGACATGGCCCAGCTATGCGCCATGCTGGTGGCAATGACAAACGAAGTGAAAAACGAAATAAAAGGAATGAACGAAAAGATGGATACAAATACAAATGAAATGAAAAACGAAATGAAAGGCATGAACGAAAAGATGGATACAAATACAAATGAAATGAAAAACGAAATGAACAAGCAAATAAACGGAATGGAAGCAAACATGAAGGAAGAAATGAAAGAGCTACGGGGTGAGACGCAGAACATGGGCCGATGCCTGCAGGCGGGCATGAAGGCCGTGACCAGGGAGCTGGGAATGGCGACTCCACGTGTGGGAGCGAACGAGCTGGAAGGGGGTGCAGCGGCTGACAGGCCCGCGGTGGAGGCGGGTAAAAAAATAATTCGGGGGGCGTGTTGGGCGAGGGTCGTGACAGAAGAATCGACGGTGACCAAAAGGGAAAAATTAAATGGGGAGACCAAAACGTGTGAGACGAGACACGAGGTGACGACAACAGAAACTTATAAATGTATAGAGACACGGGAGATGGGAACGGTAGAGGGAAGACTACACGATGAAGACGGGGTAAGTGACGCACACACACACACGGAGGTAGTGGAGGACAATGGGGGTGAGCTGGTGGACTGGGTGAAGGCCCGGTGCGAGCAGCGGGATAGCCTCCTCCAGGAACGAGGGGACGGAGTCTGCCCCCTTGAGGTGAGTCACGACCAGGTGAGTTCGGTCGTGCTTTGCGAGGTCGAGGGGAGGAGTGCTGCGAACGGGTGCACGGAGAGCTTGGGGTGTATAGAGGCCCCGGAGACCCTTGTGGGGACACGAATCCCCAGTGTGGTTGTCCCTTTGTGTGTGGTGCAAGGTGTGAGTGCGTCCCCGTGTGTGGAAGCGACCCCGTGTGCGAGTGGTGTGGTGGCGATGGTGCCAGAGTACGTGCTTCCCAGCACGCCGTGTGTGGGTGAGGCACCGTGTGTGAGTGAGGCCGTGTGTGTGGATGAAACGGCCAGTATGAGTGAGGCACCGCGGGTGAGTGCCCCCGCGTGTGTGAGTGAGGAACGGAGTGTGGATGAGGCACCGCGGGTGAGTGCCCCCGCGTGTGTAAGTAGTATGGTTTGTGTGAGTAGTGAGGCACGCGTGGGTGAACGGCCGAGTGCAAGGGAGACCGTGTGTGTGAGAGAGCGGTATGTAAGGGAGATGTCGGTGGGCATGCGGGAGCACGCAGCCGCGTCTCCCGGGGTGAATGTGATGGAATGGACTGTGAGTGTCGTAACACGCAGGTGTGCGTGGGTCGAATGGCGACGACGACGGCGACATGTGAGGAAAGAAAGCCGTGTAGCGGCTGTAACTGTTTCGGGGACCGTGCCGGGTTCACCCAGCAGTGAGCACGAGGCCCGTGCTGTGCAACGCACGAGACCACCACGTGCTCGCTTGCGAGAGTGAAGTCCCGGTCCGGAAACGCACGCGGTGGATTTGCCGATCCCGCGGACGGACAAAGTTTAGGCAGGATTACGGATTTGGACCGGACGGGTTCTCCACGCGATCGTGTGTGTTAAGCTCCAACGGGCAAAGCACATGTGTTCGCGTGGGGAACCCCTCGAGACGTGGGGCTTGTGTTTTTTTTTATGCGCACGGTGACGTCATGGCTGCACGTGGGGTTGGAATCCGGCAGGAGGGGTATCCCTGCCGGATGGTACCGTCCAAGGAGGGACGAGGAACACGTGCAGCTGCATGACGTCACCATGCGCATGTGATCTGCATTGTCGCATTTGCTTTTTGTCTTCTTCTTTTCTATGTGCTTTTGGTGGAATTGTATATGTGTGCTTTCCGTTCATCGCGAATAAATGTGCTTTATGTTGAACTGTTTTCCCGCTTCGCTTCGTCATTTCTTTCATTGAATCCTCATCTTGCTTCACGTAAAGGGTTGGTAGTGGGCTGAATACGCCCGATAATTAATCGAACCGTCGAGGCCGACGATAACACCGCTCGGTTATCCCGATAGTACGGAACGGGTCGCTTAAGTGGCCCGTGTCCGAAGTCGACCTGCGGCGAGGTGCGATCGCCCGGTCTACCCTCCGTGTGGGTACTTAGGTAGGTCGAATTTGGCGAGCAACCCTATCCCACGCGGGGGCCGATTGGCTCGATT
>NC_140961.1:104752960-104757960 GCF_056783735.1 Eptatretus burgeri | reverse complement strand
TGTATTGAGGGAATTTATGTGATCCATCCGGGCTGTGACGCTTTGAGTTAGTCGTTTTTATTTCTCTATCTTTTATTTCAAACAAACAGCATCTCAACAACCACGCCATCACCACCACAGCGCCAACCACACTACAACAACTCCACACCACCACCTTCGCCTTTAGCTTCACAACCTCATCCCACATCATCGCTTCTACGGCCATTCCCGCACCACCTGTGAACACTGAACGTCGGGCTGCCTCGGGCCCGTTCGACGATTGGTGCCAAACGCACCGAGCCGCGAGCACGAATGGCGGCCTTTCCGAGGGGAAAATTCGGATCAGAAACGTTTCACGCCCACTTCCCCTCCGTCCAATTGGCGAACGCGAGGCGGCTTGGCCCCGCATCCAAGCGCGCATAGGTGAAGTCCGTTTATGCAAATATGCGGATCCAGGGAGGTTCACGCCCCTTTTTTGCCCGACCAATGGCTGAACGGAGGGTGGCGTGGACACGCCTCCAATCGCGTTTTGATCCGCATATTTGCATATCGGCTTCTCCTGAGAGCTATAAAGGTGTGAGCGGAAGGCGACTCGGGGGCTTGAGTTGAGGTCGGAGGAGGGTGTGGAAGTGGAAGGAGAGTGTGTCGTCGAGGAGTTGCTTTTGGAGACAAGGAGCGCCGCGTTGGTGGAGTTGAGTCGAGTGCGCGCGGTGGAGCTGCGGGCGGATGGTCGTTACGTTTTCACCACTTCCTGTCTGTTTATTTGTCTGTGTACAGGATATATCAAAAAGCTGTGGACAGGTTTGGTGTGTGACAAGGACGATCTTATTAGATTTTGGTGAAGATCCGCATCCGCATCCGACTACAAGAATTTTTTACGTGATTCTTCACCATTGAGAGATTGAGCTAAAAATGACAGAAAGCACGATATCTCAAAAAGTTGTGGACGGATTCAGACGAAACTGTGGACAGGTTGGGTGTGTGAAAAGGAGGAATTGATTCAATTTTTGTGAATATCCGAATTTGAATCTGGATGCGAGAATTATTTAATTTTTAAGGTGATTCTTCACCATTGAGAGATTGGGCCAAAAACAATGGAGTACTGTACAGCAAGACATTTCCAAAATGTATTGGGCCCGATATGTTCTCATGGATCAGGCTTTACGTGGCGGAGGTATGCGCTCTACCAAGTTCCCTTCTCGTTTCAAATATGAAATGGGAGTGCCCTAGAAATGAACGAAACATGGTGGGTTAGAGAGGTTTACAGTGGGTTAGTAAGGCTTTTCTTCTTCATTTTGGTTCTGGTATTGACTTGAGCGTGCATTAAAACAAACAAATTTTTATCTCTGGTTTGTTATCCGATTTGTCTTTATTGGTTTCTCGTCTACAAAAGATATTAGCAAAAGAAAATTGCTTCTCCTTTTATTTTGCCGAATTGACCCAAACACAGTGGGTTGGAGTGTTTCATCTTCTTCTTCATAATTGGTCCAGAATTGGCTCAAGCGTGCGTTAAATGCAAACAACTTTTTATCTTCAGAACATTCATTGGGACCGGTCGGGACATACATTGCAAAGCAATTACCGCTCTTATTCCATATTCTATTGAATATTTCAGTTACTAGAAGGATATAGCAGCCTGGGGGAGTGATGGGGGGAGTGATGGGGGTAGTGGGGGAGGTGGGGCAAATATTTTGTGCTGTGGCTACTCATCCCCCCCCCTTTTTTCATTTGCAGCAGTGGTTGGTAAACTACTTGCACTGTGGTACGTGTACAGGGGGAAATTTGTCTACAGGAGGGCGCATTTGTGCCCATGACCTGATCCTGGGTACTACGAACACATCCGCAAAATTTGGTGAGGATTGGCCCAGCCCTGTCTTTTTCTATGTTGTTCAGACATACACGCAAACATACATACATACATACAGATAATTTCCTTATTTAATTTTGTAGGATATATGTATACTTAGCTTAGCATCTTATGTTATACCACAGACTAATTCCAAGTTATACCATTTGCAGCATTGATCACAAGCTTCTGTCACATGATATGCTTACATGGAGTGAACCACAATAAATAATTATCCTCATTTTCATAAAAATTTATGTCAACAAATGTCTGCTCTCCAAATACGAGGTGGATATTTGGACCACAGTAAACCCTTCTTTTCCACGGGCAGTTAGGTTTTCTCTCACCTATAAACTCGCGCGTCATGAATAGGGTGGTCATTCATCCGGTTTTATAGAAGACAGTCAGGTTGTCTGATCTCTGTCGTCTTTGATATGAAACCAGGCGCCTTTATGTCATCTACTTTCCTCTTGAGCCACCCAAGCTTTTGACACACAATTTAGCTTTTGATTGTCGATTCATTGGTTAATATATTTCTTATTTAATTAATTTCACATTTGTATTGGTCCTGTGAATGCCAACAAATATTCCATTTGTCACGTTTCTGAATTATGTCTTTACGTTATGGTTATGGCTGTTGCATGACACTGTTAAACGTATGTCTATGCAAAAAAAAATAATAATAATAATTGGCCTTGTGGAAACTATTACGAGCTCTCCTGAAATGAAAGACTGCCAGACGAGTGAGGAGAGGCAAACTTTTCAGCATGCTGCAGACAGTACTGCACACGCCACATGTCTCAGTCACCACCTGCAGCGCAGCATCCCTGCTGATTTACAATTACAAGTGTAAAGTCAAAAAAATATTTTCATATATTTTCTTGGTAAAATCAAATATTTTCTTGTCTGAATGGATAAACACCAGAGGCCATTAACACAATTAGGGGCAGAGAACAGAAGACATTACAGGGGATTAACTCATGAATAATTTAGCAATGGAGATATCAGGATTAGCTCAGTTTATGTCCATGTCTGGGTCCAGACTGAGAAACCATTTTGGCACGGCTTGAGTTCTCTTAAAGAGACTGGCTGGAATTAACGATTTGACCGGGGCCTGGCAGACATTTATACTTGCGCAATTTTATTCGGGACTTTTCCATAAGCACTTGCATAATGCATGCACGACCTGACATGTCGTAAAGCTATTCAGTCAGCAGCCAGCCATACAACTTAATGCTGCTTCGCTTTATCTGCTTTCTCTTCGCCTGTGGATGCTTTGTCTCTCCGATGGGTGTCTCAGCTGTGGGCTAAAGACATGTTCATGGTGTAGCATTTTTGATCCCTGGTACCGGCATCTCTTAAAAGATCTTGCGGGGCACCCTTTATTGTGTGCTCATGGCCATTGTGATTAGATTTTATTTAACTGTATTGTGTGTTTTTGTTATGTCGGCATCTTCAGTGTGCTTCATATATTTATTGATCTGCTCGTTGTCATGTCCGTCTATCTTTCGTCCTGGGATTCTCCATTTCCATCGTCTTGTGCCTTCTCATAATAAACTATTCCGTAAAAGCACGTTTCATGTGGTGACCCGTCATTTCAGATTTTGCATGTGAGAAACCATTTTGGCACGGCTTTCGTGGTAAATCCCTGGGGGAGATTCTAATTACTGGTGACATTCTCTTAAAGACGCCATCAGAATGAACAATTCCGACCAGGAGCCTGGCAGATTGTTTATATTTGCGCAATTTTCTTGATTTTCTTGGAGTTTCAAGGACTTCGACAAGTTTTTTTTTCCAGACTTTCCAGAATTGGAAAATTATTTTTCATTTTTCCAGGAATTTCTAGGAGTTTCAAGGACTGTGCAAACCTTGTTCAAGACAAAAACAATAATTTAAAGTGTGCTATTTTTACATTTTTTTTTCCTGATTATGTTCTATTATGTTATGTAAAGCAACACAAGTTCTGAAACAAAACACTACAAAAATAAGCATGTCAAGGCAGCCATAAAGAATACTCACAGCCCCTGATGAGTGCTTTCCCCATATGAAGAAGTTCAGCACAAAGCCGGTGAGAAACACAAACCCTGGGAACACCGTGGCAGTCTGCTCACCAGCACAAAAAAGATCAACATCTCGATTAACTTAATGAATAATAATTAGTATAAGCTCATAAGAGCATGGATGAATGATCAGAAACAATAAATGATAACCGCTGTTGTTGCTGGCACTCATCACATGATGGAGGAATAAGCTCCTCTCTAAAAAGAAGGCACTCAAACCGCTGAATGGTCCAGGATTTTAAATAACCCAATGACAAAAGGAAATAAACTAAGTCACCTGAAAATATGGGGAAAGGTTAAAGTGGCAGGGTGGGGGAGAGAATAAGCTTAATGAGGAGAGAAAACATCATGGGTAGTTACAATGGGACTTATTTACAACGAGCAAATACAACCCGTCGCTTTGCTGAATACACACTATGCAGTGTGCTTTGCTGAAGGCAGCGTATTAATACGAAGGAGGGGTGGGAAGGGAGAGGGAGCAGGGAGGGGTGGCAAGGGAGGGGAGCGAGGAGGGGTGAGGAAAGGAGAGCTAAGAAGTGGGGGAAGAGTGAGGAAGTGGGGGAGAGCGAGGCCTGACCACACGTCGC
Source organism: Eptatretus burgeri (assembly GCF_056783735.1). NCBI lineage: Eukaryota > Metazoa > Chordata > Myxini > Myxiniformes > Myxinidae > Eptatretus > Eptatretus burgeri. The sequence continues at coordinate 104,753,488 of NC_140961.1, read as the reverse complement.
TATACACTCCGGGATGGGTGAATGAGCGAGGAGGATGGGGGAAGAGAGGGGTGTAGTGGGGAGGGGAAAGGGGTGTTCTGGACATGTGTTTGACAGGGTGACTTGAGGAAAAGTGGGGGAGGGGGAAATGGTCCCCTTATGTCAGCATTAGTACAGGATTGAACAAAATTAGGTCCGTTAAGACAACACATTCAAACGCGTCATATTAAACAACGTCTGGACACTGCCCAGAGACGTCCATGGGGAGTGGAGGGGCTTTGGAAGGAGGTAAGCATGAGGGAAGGGAAAGCGAAGGAAGGCAGTTTTCTTTCAATCGTTGAAAAAGCCACACCATTGTTCATGCAGATATTTAATTTCCACACAAACAATAAGCTAAAGAATCTCTTAACGTGATACAAATCGTGGAATTGATCCGAGCAGCGAGAGGGGAGGAAGGGGAAGGCAGTGTGAGGGGTGGGGAAGGCAGCGTGAAGGGGAGGGGAAGGCAGCGTGGAGGGAGGGAGGGGAAGGCAGCGTGAGGAGAGGGGA
>NC_140961.1:104702960-104747960 GCF_056783735.1 Eptatretus burgeri | reverse complement strand
TGGGATTAGCGAGGGATATCTGGTGGGCTGTTTAATTGTCTTGGCGTCTCTCATTTAATTACTAAATTGTTACCTCCGCATGTCAGTGGGATTTATCATCGATATGATTTATCCATTGCTTGGTGGTATACCCTGTGTCTTCTTTATCCTGAGTAAAAGATTTGCATTCATTCCACAGTTTTGAATTTGCATTGCATTACTGGATTTGCATACATTTGCATACTGTGTGTTGAAAGGGGGGGGGGTGTAAATTTGCATCAGCATTTGGATGGTAACTTCGCTCGGTCACATCTGACTGCCAATACGGTGAGATCCGCACACAGAGAATGTATTGGTCTCCCGAGCACGTCAATTAAGACCTCCGGAGCAATAGGCTGTACACCAAGCCCTCTACCCAAGGGCCAGGTCGTAACGCAATACATTCATAACGTTTACTCCGAGAAGCCATCTCTGCAACAATACAATGGCTAACTCTTTTTTTAAAAGAGTGGTATATTCGATATTCCAGCTTGGAAATTCTGCAACCAACTTCAGCAACCTGACCAAGGGAGTATGAAACAATGCTCAAAATTAATACTTAGCACAAAGAGTTTGAGTACATCAGGCTTGCTTCCTAAGCCCTTGCTTTTAGGCAGTGAAACATGAACATACATCTGTCAGGAAAAGAAACTGAATGGCTTGTATGTCCGCTGCCTACGTCACATTCTTAGAATCATCTGGTTCCTAAATAAGGCTGATATGCCAACCATCTGCGGCATTCTCAAGCAAAGGCACCTCCAGGGATTAGGTCATCCACAAAGAATGGAGAAGGATCGTCACCCAAAGGATTTACTTTACAGGAAAGTAGGCAATGAAAAAGATATATAATGGTCAGATCAAGTTGCAATTCAAAGATACCTGCAAAGGACAGAGACATCCACAATTGAGCAAATGGTGCAATGAGCATAACGTGCCCTCGAAAAGAACAGCACACACTAAGAATAAACACCCTTCCAAAGGCACAAGAGCAAAGATTGGGGTCACGGCATTCTTTGTGATTCGGCGTTGAACACATTAGTTGTTGAATAGACAACTCCACAATAAGTTTGCTAACGCTATCTCTGAACAAGCTTGGAAATAAATGATGCAATGTACAACATGTCAAAATGACACCTTCAACTGATGTACTTGCACTATTCAGGGAATTTACAGAATTCATGAGTGCTCACTCACCCACAGTGCTCCTTTTTTCCATCGCTGCCCTTTCAGTGTCCGGTACAACCGTCCAGCAAAGTACCCTCCGAATATCCTGCACAAGAGGGATAGATTCATTAATCATCCAGATTCACTGGACAGCACTGAATGCATAAGAATACCGAAAAGGTAGTGTGGATTCCTATCCAACTCCAGCAATAAAAGATAAAAAGTATAAGGCAATGTTTAATCAATATCACACACACACACACACACACACACACACACACACACACACACACACACACACACACACACACACACACACACACACACACACACACACACACACACACACACACACACACGCATGCATTTAAAGGCCATTTTCCCCGCTAAAGCAGGGGTTAGCCTTGCGGGCCCCATGACAATCTTCTCCACTTTACCCTGTTTTCTGCATCTCCCCTTCTTAATCCCCTTGCCCACATTTCCTCTTCCACCACATTTAGCCAAGTTTTTCTCGGTCTTCCCCGTCCTCTACTTCCGACTACACTCATTTCCAACACTCCTCTCATCCAGTCACTTTCATCCTTCCTCAACACATGACCCAACCATCTCAACCTGTTTCTCTTCACAACCTCCATCACAGACTCTATTCCCATCATCTTCCGCAAGTCATCATTTGTCTACCTCTCTCTCAACGATACTCCACACATCCACCGAACCATTCGCATTTCCACCCTTTCCAGCCTTTGTTGCTGCTCCATGTTCAGTACCCATGTCTCACTCCCATAAATCATCGTACTTCTCACATGTAGCATACACCTTTCCCTTCAGCTTCGACACTCCCCTCTTCGTCAGCACGCCACTCAGTTCCCGAAACTTCTTCCATGCACATCTCACTCTAGCAACCGTCGAAGAGTCTGATCCACCATCTCCATTCAGCATGTCTCCGAGATAGCAAAATGTTTTCATCCCTTCCAGCTTCACACCATCTCCAAGATCCAACTCAACAATTCCTTCATCTGCTGCTCCCTCGATGCACACCTTACACTTGAATGTAGCTGCCACACTGGTTAATGACCCTCTCACCCCACTACATTTTCGATGAACCCATTCAGCACACATTGTACACTGAATGGAGTTCACTCCGACACCCTTCCTGCACACAGCACACGGCCACTTCCCAGTCCTTTCCACCTCACCACATGCTTTACCACTTGCCATCACCTTCGTCTTTCCGATATTCACCTTCAAACCTTTTGCCTCCATACATTCCTTCCACTTGTTCATCTTCTCCTTCAGTCCATCCATACTCTCTGCAATCAACACCAGATCATCTGCATACAGCAGCTGCCACGGTAAACCCTCCTTTACCCTCCGAGCCAGCACCTCCATCACAACTACAAATAGAAGTGGACTTAGTACCGACCCCTGGTGCACTCCTACCCTCACCTCAAACTCACCACTGTTCCCATCCTTCGTCCTTACAGGTGTGCGTGCTCTCTCGTACATGGCCATCACTACTCTGATCAACCATTCCTCCACTCCTAACTTCCTCAATGCCCATGTCATAACTTCACGTGGAACCCTATCAAATGCTTTCTCCAGATCAACAAACCCAAAAAACAACTTCTTCCTCTTCTCCATGTACTTCTCCTGCAACTGCCTTACAATAAAAATTGCATCTGTCGTTCCTCTTCCTGGCATAAATCCAAACTACATTTCGTCAATCTTTACCTTCTTCCTTATCCTCTTCTCCAACACCCTTTCCAATACCTTCATTCCATGCTCCAATAGCTTTATTGCTCTATAGGAGCCACAGTCCAGAGGGTCACCTTTCCCTTTGTACAGAGGGACGAGGGTACTCAGTTCCCAATCCACTGGAATGCGGCCTTCTTTCACCACCAGATTACAATATATTACTTAATTTAATCTAATTTTAATTAATTTAATTTAATTTAATTACTATATTTAATCAATATTACTCCACTCAATAAAAGTTATGCCGCTCAACAATTTTTTTAAATAAACAAAGTCCTTTACAAATGATGACACCTTAATGTGTAAAATTGGGATCGCTAATCTCGCCTGACCAACATAGCTCTGCACGTGCACATACTTATACTGAGTGAGTGCATTTCTGTAAAATGTATGTTTGTTTGCTTTTGTATTGCGATTCAAAGGTGCAAATGAGCGATTGTTTTCTTTTTCAAATCACTGTGCATTTCATTTTTTTTTTTTTTAAGGTAGTGATTTAACAAGGACTTGGAAATTACAGAGATCTTCAAAACCATCACTCATAAATGAATGTTCAAAACTATTTACACTCTATCCAAAAGAAAGAAAGACAGTCAATAACTTCAAGTATTTTGGTTCCTGCATTAACACAACTGCTCAGGATATAAAACAAAGGAAAGGTGGAGAGCTTGCGACAAACTTTAAAGAATATAGAAGTTGACACTCTCTCAGCATATCAAGGAACGATTGTTCATGGCAACATTTGGGTCCGTCCTGCTTAATGGAATTGAAGTATGTACCCTCACTGCAACTCATGAAAAGGAACTTGATGGATGATATACTCGACTTCGTTCAGCTTTCAATATCCATTGGTATGAACGAGACAAATGAAGAGTTCTAGAGTTCTATTCCAAAGCTGTGGGTTAAAATTAGAAGACGACGTCTCGGGATTGCTGGAAATTGCTACTGCCACAAAAATGAACCCGTTTCCAATCTTATACGCTGAAGAGTTAAACATGGAAGGCCGAGCAGGTCAGACCAGCTCTCAACTACATCAACACCTTGAAGGAGGATACGGACCTAGAGATAGAGGAAATGCAAACAGCAATGCTTGATCAGGAGGAATGGAAGCTGAGTATCAATGTCATCTGAGTTCAGCATGAGAGCCAACTTAAGAAGAAAATATTAAATAAAATGCCAACGTATTGATAATATAATCACTTCCGTACAGACATCCCCATGCAGTCTTCTCCTTTTCTCATGCCAACCTCCCAAATGACAAACAAAACTGATCAATAAGTAACATATTTAATCTCACTTTCCAACGATGTGAATATTAGTGATATTAATATTAGGCAATCAAGCAATCTGTTCACCAAATCAATAGCACACGACATACTGATAACTAAACAAGCAGAGTATGCAGTCACCACTTTACCAGTGATTATCCCTGATACACTTCACCCATAGATCTCACCCCATGAACATGAAGAGGAAACAGGAAGTTGTCATAAGGCCTCCACGGCTTGATGGAGATAACATTCCCAGTCCCGCCACAACTAAGCCACAGGAAACAGGAAAGGACAGTTCCTCGTGTTACACATTTTGAATCGTGAAGTTGTATATTGTTTTAGGACATAAATACACCTAGGAATGTTTGGTTAAGCTTTGAGCTACAGATCAAAAGTTGCATCAAAAACAGCCATCTCCAGGTGACGATGAGCATCTACTCAGAAATTCAAGATAATATGGACAATTTTGGTGATGTTTGTCTTCAGCCGATTCAACCTTTGTCCAACCCTTTTGTTCTTGTTCTTCAATGCAGGCAATTTTGGAAGGAATGCAACTTAGATTTTAACCTCCGCTACCGAAGGTGGACGGAGGTTATATTTTTCACCTGTCTGCCTGTCTGTCTGTCTGAGGAACAGGATATCTCAAAAAGTTATGGATGGATTCGGCCAAAACTTGGTGGGCAGGTTGGGTGTATGACAAGGACACATTGATTCAATCTTGGTCAAGATCCAGATCCGGATCCAGATCCAGAAATGAGAATCATAAAAGTGATTCTTCACTATTGAGAGATGGGGCCAAAAATGATATACAGCACGATATCGAAAAAGGATGTGGACGGATTATGACCAACCTAGTGGATGAGTTGGGAAGGTGACAAGAATAAGCCAATTAGATTTTGGTTCAGGTCTGGATGCAGATCTGACCCATCAGTGGGAAATAAGATTTTAACTGTTCAGCCAGGGGGAGGTATGTGCTCTACCAAGTGCCATTCTGGTGTTTCTCCTGATTTTAAATGTACATCAAATTCCAGATCATGGAAGGCAACCAAGCAACAGTGCATGTGGCTGACTATAGAATTGAGCTGTCTCTTTATGAAGAGCAAAACATATGCAAAATGGAATGATGAAGGAACGAATGAAAACATCTCTAAAGTGAAATACTGCTCGTTGGTGAGTCTTGCTGTGCGCACCAATAACGATGAACACCATAAACGTGAGCTGGATTCCTGCACCCAGTAAGGAGGTGAGCAGCATGGAACGGCGTGGTGGCCGTAACACGTCTCCATGCACCAACTTCCAGCCTGACTCCTCCATTGTGTCTTCCTGCACGCAGAGAGCGAGATTGTTTATCCCCATTATATAATTAGAAACAATGTAAAAAAAAAAAAAGCAAGGAACACAAATGACGACTGAAAGTACAACCAGTTTTGAGACTTACAATGTCATCATCGCGGTTGTAATTGGCAATATCTCTCCGTAAAGTTCTGATGATGATCATGCTTAGGATGCCTGAAATAAAATGTTATATTTGACAATGCAGCAGCCACTCTGACAGGCATCAATCACACTCTAGCTTCAATGCAGGCAATCTTTTCAACAAGAATATTTGGTGAAGCAAAAAAATAAAAGACTGAAAGGATAAATTATTGACCAAGTAGCAGGAACATGTCTGGGGCAGATATAATAGGGCCGATGGGAGGGGCAGGAGCGGAGCTTTCACATGGTGATTATTACACACCTGACAAGAAGAAAACCACAACTACTGAGTTGACAATGGAGAACCAGTGGATCTGCACATCACTCATTGTCAAGTAAGTATCCCAACGTGAGGCCCACTGCACATTGCTGGCCTGCACACATAATGGAAGGCTTAAATGAGGCATCGGTGGCACAGCTACAATGAAGAGTTCTAAGGTCAAACATATTTATTTTTACTTTATTAACACTATTTAAACCAAAAAAATTTGGAGAAGTTCATTTTTAGGTCATCTCTTCGAGCATGACCTAATAATATTGGTGTCGAGAGGAGAGATGACGATCCGTCCGTCCGTCCGTTCACAATGAAGTTGAAGCGGGAGATCTGGTCATTAGTGATCCTGATAGAGGTCGATGAGACGTACACGATGGTATGACTTTCAAGGTCACCGAAGGTCAAGGTCAAGGTCACGAGGCCTTTGAAGTTGTGAAAATGACGATTTTAAAATTCTATCTCCTCTGCCATTTCTCAAGCGATCTTGAATTTGATTGTAGCATATTAATCTATGGGACAATATCTAAATTTTGGTCAGGCCGGATTTTTGATATTCGCTTTCGTTTTTGTGTCACGTGACTTCAAAGTTGGCAAAAAATGCGAAAATGACGATTTTCAAAATCTATCTCCTACATTTCTCAAGCAATCTTGAATTTGATTGTGGCATATGAATCCATGGGTCAATATCTAAATTTGGTCGGGCAGGATTTTCGATATTCGCTTTCGTTTTCGTGTCACGTGACTTCAAAGTTGGCGAAAAAATGCGAAAATGACGATTTTCAAAATCTATCTCCTCCTACATTTCTCAAGCAATCTTGAATTTGATTGTGGCATATGAATCTATGGGACAATATCTAAATTTGGTCGGGCCGGATTTTCGATATTCGTTTTCGTGTCACGTGACTTCAAAGTTGGCGAAAAAGACGATTTTCAAAACTATCTCCTCCTACATTTCTCAAGCAATCTTGAATTTGATTGTGGCATATGAATCCATGGGACAATATCTAAATTTGGTCAGGCCGGATTTTCGATATTCGCTTTCGTTTCATGTGACTTCAAAGTTGGCGAAGAAAACGATTTTCAAAATCTATCTCCTCCTACATTTCTCAAGCAATCTTGAATTTGATTGTGGCATATGAATCTATGGGACAATATCTAAATTTGGTCAGGACGGATTTTCGAATTTCGCTTTCGTTTTCGCGTCACGTGACTTCAAAGTTTGCAAAAACTGCCCTACCTTCAGGAGGCTATATATTTTCTCGCAGAGATGACCGTCACTCCCGCACGGGTGTATTTTTAATAAGTAGCTTCTCTTCAAACTTAGCTTTATATTCGTATAAAGTTTGTCAGCTCTAATTTATAGGATGAGATGATTCACTCAATGTATTGCTACTTGCTGTCATGGTATTATTCTTGGATACATCAATGGTAAATCCACACTTGCTCTTGATCATTAAAACATTGAATAATTGAAAAATAAATATGTGAATATTTGTGACGTTCAAGTGTTTATGTGGTTTTAATTGTCAATAATGACAGCAAACAATAAATTGCTACCAACAGTAAATGGACCAACCTGTATGACTCCTTCCCCTAGTCCGTGCTCGAGGCCCATTCCCCAAGCCCGTGCCCAAAGCTCATTCCCCAACTCCGTGCCCAAAGCTCACTCATGAACCCTCAACTCTCATTTTCACCACTCCACCACTCCTTCCTCCCCCCCCCCACCCCCCTTCTCGAACATTCATAGCTCCATTCCTAAACATACATTCTGATACCAAAGTAACGCCGACCTAGTATTGTTATGTATATATTGTGTATGTTGTGTGCAATCATTCACTAAAGCCAACCTCGTAATAATTAGCCAATGCCAATAGAGTCCCTCAAACATTTTTTTTTTAATTTACATTATGATTGCAGGAAACCAACGAGGGTCTGCGTTTACACAGGCTAGACATAATAAGAGTCCAACTCGTCATACTCGCTCAAACACAGACCATACCACCCACCATCAGTCCCAATCAATCAAATGCAATCACAGTCCCACTGGTTTCCATACAATCAGTAGCGTTGACAATAATAGCCTTGGCCTACATTGTTGTCAGCCACCGACTTAACAAGGCTGATTTGCTTCGCTGAATAAATCATGTAAATTAAGCTCATAATGCATGAATACAGATCATCACAGAAATTATGAATAAACACGACTCACTTGTGGAAGCTTAGACCATGATTGTTTACCCCAGTTTGGCCGTTTGTGCAATTAATCGCAAAACATTCTGCCCCACTTTCTTTGAAGATGCTGCCATCATACATACAGTGCCTTCAGAAAGTATTCACACACCTTGACTTTTTCACATTTTGTTGTGTTACAGCGTGAAATTTAAATGGATTAAATTTAGATTTTTTTGTCACTGATCTACACAAAATATTCCATTATGTCAAAGTAGCATTGTATTTTATTTTTTAGAAATTTTTACAAATTATTTAAAAATGGAAGAGCTGAAATGTCTTGAGTCAATAAGTATTCAACGCCTTTGCTAGGACACTCCAAATTGAGCTCAGGTGCATCCAATTTCCTTTGATCATCCTTGAGATGCCTTTAAAACTTGACTGGAGTCTACCTGTGGCCAATTCAATTGATTGGACATTCTTTAGAAAGAAACACACCTTTCTATATAAGGCCCCACAGTTGACAGTGCATGTCAGAACAGAAACTCTATCATGAATTCCAAGGAACTGTTCATATAACTCCAAGATAGAATTGTGAGGAGGTATTGATCTGGGGAAGGAAATAAAACAATTTCTAGAGTGTTAAAAGTTCCCAAAGTACAGTGAACTCCATAATTAGGAAATTTAAAAAATATGGAACGACCCAGAATCTTCCTTGAGCTGGTTGTCCAGCCAAACTGAGCAACTGGGCAAGAAGGACATTGGTCAGGGAGGTGACCAAGAACCCAATGACCACTCTGACAGAACTACCGAGTAACTTGGCTGAGATGGGAGAACCTGCCGGAAGGACAAGTCTCTGCAGAACTTCACAAATCTAGGCTTTATGGGAGACTGGCCAGACGGAAGCCACTCCTGAGAAAAAGAAATATGACAGCATGCCTGGAGTTTGCAAAAAGGCAGGTGAAAGACTCTGAGAGCATAAAGAAAAATCTTCTGTGGTCTGACAAGACGAAAACTGAACTCTTTGGCCTGAATGCAAATCGCTACATCTGGTGAAAACCGAGCACAAGTCATCACCCACCTAACACCATTCCTACCATGAAGCAAGGTAGTGGCAGAATCATGCTATAGGGATGCTTTTCAGTGGCAGGGACTGGGAGACTTGTAAGGATAGAGGGAACAATGAATGGAGCCAAATACAGGCAAATCCTTGAGGAGAACCTGCTTCAGAGAGCGAAAGACCTTGCACTGCGGCAAAGATTTACGTTCCAACAGGACAATGACCCCAAGCATACAGCCAAAGCAACACTGGAATGGCTTAAAAACAAGAATGTTAAAGTCCTTGAGTGGTTCATCCAAAGCCCAGACTTGAATCCCATTGAGGATCTGTGTAAAGACTTGAAGATTGCTGTTCACCGACACTCCCCATCCAACATGACAGAGCTTGACCAAATCCGCAAGGAAGAATGGGAGAAAATCCCCAAATCCAGATGTGCAAACCTGATACAGACATACCCAAGAATATTTGAAGCTGTGATCGCTGCCAAAGGCACTTGTACAAGGTAATGACTCAGGGGGTTGAATACTTATTGACGAGACATTTCAGCGTTTCATTTATAATTAATTTCTAAAATTTTCTAAAAACATGTTTTGACTGTCATTGTGGGGTATTTTGTGTAGTTGGATGAAAAAATTTATTTTTAATTCATTTTAAATTCAGGCTGCAACACAACAAAACGTGAAAAAGTCAAGGGGTGTAAATACCTTCTGAAGGCAGTATTCCAAGATGGCCACCATAAATTCTATACTAAACACAGGAATGACCATTTTACTGTACTTGTATTTCTATGGGCTTTTGAGTCACTGAATAGAATGAATCAGGAGGCTGACAAGGGGGTTGATCATATTGTTGTGATCAATGCATTATAAGTAATGTCCTATTATATTTGCAGAATTTATTTTATCCTTATCAACTGAACAATTCATTCAAGAGTTATCAACAAATTATACATATATAGTAAAACTCTTTTAAATCGCGGCCGTTGGGGTCCATGAAATAAAAATCCGCGGTTTAGACGATCCGCGGATCCATCAATAATATTAAGAAAACCGCGAATAATATTCGTAAAATATAATCTTGTACCAACGGACCGCGGATTGGGAGTACAAGCGGAAAACATGCGATGCGCGTTCACCCAACAACACTAACCTTGAGTCATTGGTCACGTGACACTAAAGACCAAATCATTGGTCACGTGACCTGAATTTGGCGGCATTGCTAGAGCGGTCTTCAACATTGAATTAAACAAAATATAAGATAATTTATGCCAATAACAGCCGACATTATGTTTTATATACATTTTTTTTAATTTTGGGGAGAGTATTTCAGATTGATGGCCGTATAATCGACGTAGAATTGAATAAAACTTCAAGGTCAAGGTCGGTGAGTGCTGCAAAAACGGATTGGGATTCAGTTCAGGAAACAAAACAGTATATTACAAATGTCTTAAATTAATTAAATTAAATAAAGAATAAATTAATTTATGTACATGTTTTATTTAGAAATATTATATACATTTTGTACACGTGTACAAAACAGCCTTGTCCAACGCTGGATCCTGAGCCTTCTCCTGGCTCTCTTGCGGCTCAGCCCGCTCTCCTCGTCGAGGTCCTGCACGAAAGAGCGAAGGTTGGCCTCCTCCTTCACCCATCCTCTCAAGGTACTCTCTTGTACCCCAGTTTCCCTGGATATCTTAGCTTTACTCTCCTTCCCAGAAACAATGCTGTCCACTAACAAAAGTTTTTCGGAAACAGTTCTGGATGTTTCCAGTTCTGCTTCCAGTCCAGAAACAGTTCCGCTTCCTCTTTTCCCCCGGCATGTTGACCGATGATGTCACAGCAATGTCGGAGGGAGATGAAGAAGAAGCTAGCTTCGATGTTTGAAAAGGCTGTAGAAAGCTGTAGAATGGTCGTAGAATCGTGGATAATCAATGTGTGGTCTGTAGTAAGTAGTCTAAGGTTATGATTGAGATGGATTTGGCCTGAGGTTTTATACAGAAGAGGTGAGAGCGAGTTTATGACACCCCGCCACCTCAGATTCGCTCACCGCGTGTCAAAAAGTACTCAATTGTTGGGTTAAACGGCGGATTAAAGGCTTAAACCGCGGATTATAGCAGGTGTCGGCGGTTAGCGAACCGATGTCAATGATTTGACAAGCCATTGTGTGTTTTACACCAACATCTGCGCATTCACACTTGTACAACGGTTCAGACCGCGATTGAGATCAAAGACAGGTGTTGGCGGTTAGTGAACATATGTCAATGATTTGACGAGCCATTGTGTATTTTACACCAACATCCGTGCATTCACACTTGTACAACGGTTCAGACCGCGGTTGAGATCAAAGACAGGTGTTGGCGGTTAGCGAACATATGTCAATGATTTGATGAGCCATTGTGTGTTTTACACCAACATCCGCGCATTCACACTTGCACAACGGTTCAGACCGCGGTTGAGATCAAAGACCCACATTCCACCAAAAAAAAGTTTCATAATCCATTCATTCCAGCTGGCACGGCTTTGGCAGTTTCCGATCGGCTGCACCCGAACCCGAGTTGGTAGTCGGAACTCTACCGCAGTCGGTAGAGTGACCCGGTTCAAGCAAGATGTGCCGAGGGCGTGGTTTCCCCAGTAGTCGAAATTGCGTAGTTAATTAGGTAAATTGGTTATAGACAAATAGACCCTACGCTACGCGGTTGAAATATTGGCGACCACGGTCGGTTCAGCGACCCGCCACGTCACGGAATTATCCGGAGCGACGGCCGACAATTCCGCGGAGTCTGGTGGAGACGCCGTAGCTTTCCCCACCTTGTGGTCATTCTCGCCCCGACCCCCAGCCGCAACAATATATATATATATATATATATATATATATATATATATATATATATATATATATATATATATATATATATATATACATATATATATATACATATATACATATATATATATATATATATATACATGTGTGATGGTGGTCTTTCCCAAGAGAGAAAAAGCAATGACCAGAATTTGGAAATTATCATAAGTTGGGTAATGTTGAGTTATGTGATGAACCTTGAAAATGTAATCTTGATTTGTGATGCCATCAAAAAAGGCCAAGACAGATGGAATGAGAAAAAAAAATTGGAGGACAGGAAGAGAAATTTGAATGCAGAAACTTTGAGATTGTGGGGTTTAGGGGACATTGTCATGATGGCCAGCATTTGTTCTTGCTTGCAAGTAAAACAATAACAGTAATTTTGAAGTAAACGATAAACTTGATACAAACAGTGCATGTGAGGCTTTCAGGAAGACATTGCTTGCCTTCCACGTGACCGAGTAAGTGAACACAACATGGTTTTCCTTGGTAGGGTCAATCTCCAGGGGATCCACAGCCTCAGTAGCTGGCTGCTTGCAGGAAAAATCATCGTTGACAACTACAGCTGAAAATGAAATGTAAAAAAGAAAAACAACAATAAAAGATGAGCAAACCTGTAAGACAGCGGTCACAAATGTACTACAGACCTGGCAACGTCACAATAAACAAAACAGCAATTTGGTCCCAAAAAACCTAAATTTGGTTTTTTTTCTTTGGGTATAATAATAATAATTGGACACAATATAACAACAGTAAAGCAAAATAGGTTTGCATCAGCACTGTTCAGGACTTTAATGAAACATCAAGTAGAATATTGTGTACATTTTTGGTCACTGCATGTGAAGGAGGACATACTGCAAATGCCATAGGGAGGATACAGTGGAGAGCAACGACGTTGATTCTGGGCCTCGCTATTCTAAGCTATGAGGGGTGGCTGAAGGAGACACAACATTATACTGTGACAGTTTTTGGAGACCCTGGGAAAGTACAGACCAAGACACATAAAGAAACCCTAGTACAGTCATCTCCGTAGTATATCGAGTAGCGAATTCCCGCCCCCCCACCCCTCCCCCCAACCCCATGTTCAGTCAGGAAAGGAACACGCATTGCATTTGCAGCAGAATTGAACCCCATTTATTCTTCATTCATTCATTCTCTCTCATTTTCTTTCTCTTTCTCATATATGGGTGAAGCTACACAGCTTTTTTCAAAACAGGAAAGTGGTGAGCAAAACGACTCCTTACTCAGGGGGTCCGGGGGGAAGCAACCTGTAAAATTGATGTCAATATATGCATTTTGTGGGTGATCCTGTCCAAAATGTAACAAAAAAACTATGCAAATGAAAGTGATATTTGGAGGAAGAATTATTTTATTTCACCTGAACATCCATTGTCGGGAAAATTATTTTCAGTTGGTATAGCATTTTGTTATAAAATAAGTGAATACTCAATACAACATACCTTTATAAGACTTTTAATACAAGTGTTTTATAAGGGGGGGGGGATGGGACCCATCAGTCATGTAATAGAGCCTCTCCACCCGGCGAAGCCACGATCTGGCAGAGGGTGCTGTGCAGTTCGGATTGCTCAGGCCGCATGGCGCATCATGGAGCAGGCATTGATCAGTGCGAATCGGGGGTGCCCAGGCGGGCATGCGGGACCGACGCCACCACCGGCCGGTCGTCAGGGCACGACCCGGGAGTTCGTGCAAGGCAATTCATGTCGCGGAGTTCAGTGTGGGGCGAATCATATCATGTTGTGGGGTCAGAGTGAGACGATTCCACAGTTTGGGGTCATCTTGCCGGAAGTGGAGTAGAGCCGCTTCCAGCCATCGCGGTCGGACCGCGAAGGGGCCAGGGCCAATCACAGCACCCGATTCGGTTGACGACACTTACCTTTGGGGTGCCCCCGCCCCACACCTTGGGGTTTATAAAAAGTGGATCGTGAAGCCGTTCTGTCTGTCTGTCTGTCTGTCTGTTTGTCTTTCTCACACGCTGGATTTCAACTCTGCCTTCTCCACCTATTCGCCTGCGACTCCGTCTTCTCCACCGATTCGCCTCGACTCCGCCTTCTCCACCCACGAGCTCTTGACTCCGCCTTCTCCACCCACCCGTCATCGCCTGCGACTCCGCCTCCACTTCTCTGCCCTTCTCCGTCCAAACGTCGCTGACTCCACCCACCCACCTGGTCCCGTCTACCACTCCGCCCAGTCGCTCTCGACTCCACCTTCTCCACCCAAGTCCCTCCATTGATGCTCGACGGTGGCATCTCATTCTCTGGACCGATGCTAGCTGCACGAAGTGCCACGAAGCAAGAAACGGCGCACCAGCTGTCAGGGAGGTATTGCCCAGCAGAGGATCCCCCCAAAACATATTGGTGGGAGAATCGGGCAATCGTGCAAGGTATTAGAAGCCCATTAGCCTCATTTCCTCTCCTTTTTCTCTTCATCAAGTGTGTGTGTTGGGGTGTTGGGGTGTTGGGGTGTTGGGGTGTTGGGGTGTTGGGGTGTTGGGGTGTTGGGGTGTGTGTGTGTGTGTGTGTGTGTGTGTGTGTGTGTGTGTGTGTGTGTGTGTGTGTGTGTGTGTGTGTGTGTGTGTGTGTGTGTGTGTGTGTGTGTGTGTGTGTGTGTGTGTGTGTGTGTCCTGGCACCTGTCCTCATAAGTTAAGATTGCAGATTATTATTTCGGGTTAAGTCTGCTCTGTGTCTACTTTCGAAAGTTGCTTGTATAATTGTCGCACCTCGTGCTTCTTTCTATCCCTGCATTACACACACCAATAAAACTATTCACTGTACCACATAACTTTCCTCGCCTACTGGTAAATAAATTATTATTATAAATGTTCCCAACTCGTTTTTGTCTGTTCTTTCATCGATCCAGCATGGTCCGAATCCTAGCTTAGCGGGACTTTATTCCCAACAATCCGTTTCTTTTAGCCGATACGTCCTTGGCAGTGTCGCTCGGCTGCATCCGATCTGGTAGCGTGATCCGGTTCGGACAAGGCGTACTGAGGGCGTGTTCCCCGGTAATTAAATCACGTGATTAAATAGGTAACCCGGTTAACCCATAGACGGGAGGACCCAAGGTCAGGCGGTTGAGTTATTGGCGTTCACGGTCGGTTAGGGACCCGCCGCGTCAAGGATTTATCCGTGTGCGACGGCCTGCAATTCCAGGGTCTGGTGGGAACCCAAGAGAGGTTTCCCCCCTGGTGATCTTCTCACCCGACCCCCAAATATATATATATATATATATATATATATATATATATATATATATATATATATATATATATATATATATATATATATATATATACATATATGAGTTGTGCTCGATGGACTGTTAAAATAGACCAACTGAGCAGTGGGTATAAGACCCCCGCAAATGACCAAAAAGGTGTTTAAATTTATTACACTGCGTTCAATTAATATGAACGTTCACCCAATTGAAGCAAAACTTGGCAGTGTTTGTGCGGGAAGGAAGGAAAATGGGGAAATGCTTCTTATAAAATAAAGGGGGTTTATTTCCAAAGAATTCGAGAAAAAGGTTGAACAAGATGCTCAACAAACAGTCCAGATTTGGTGGTCAAAGGACATAAGAAAAGGGGAAGGAGGAACACCCAATCTTATGCAAAATGAAAACTAAGGCCGAACCCACTAAATGGCGCCATAATATCAGATTCACGCAACAAAGCGGGAACATGAAAGGACTTGTGCATGATTGAGCTGTTTGTGGCTACAGGATGATGTGGCACAAGGTGAAGTGCAGCATGGAGGAGAGCAAAGAATGTCGACGAGAAGCGAGCATAATGAGGGAGGATGGTGAGCTGTCCAATCTCGAACACATCCTCGTCGGGCAGCAACCAAAGCAAAAAGACAGAGGAGAAGATGGCGGCAAAGCAGAGGGGAGGAGAGATGTTTCTTTCTACAAGGTGCAGCTTCAATTGCTGTGTGCAATACGGCCACAGCTCTCAGAAACACTGGGAACGCCTTCATGCATGGCCAGTCACTTTCATTGGTCGGGAGCTACTTGTGAGCGGTGCCATCTTCCGGGCCAATGGGTTCACTGCATCATGCATTTCCCTGTGTGGTCCGCAGCTCTGATAATGATGCCCATCTCACACCACTCCAGACGACTCTTAGCATTGCACACGGTGATCTTAGTCTTGTGTGTGGCTGCTCGGCAATGAACCCCCATTGTATGAAGCTCTCAACGAACAGTGCTTGTGCTGACGTTGCTTCCAGTCAGCTTAGAACTCGGTAGTGAGTATTACAACTGACGACAGACGATTTTTCCACGCGAAGCGCTTCAGCACTCTGCGAACCCATTCTATGAGCTTATGTGGCCTCCCATTTCAAGGCTGAGCTGTTGTTGCTCCTAACCGTTTCCATTTCACAATGACAGCACTTACAGTTGACCGGGGCATCTCCAGCAGGGTAGAAATTTCATGAACTGACATGTTGGAAAGGTGGCATCCCATAACTGTGCCACATTGAAAATCACTGAGCTCTTCCATGGATAGTGCATGACTGTGTGCTTGATTTTATTCAGCTGTCAGCAATGGGTGTGGCTGAAATATCCAAATCCACAAATTCAAAGGGGTGTCCGCATACTTTTGGCCATGTAGTGTACCAACAGGACTGTCCTAGGCTGTAAAGTCCTATATTTAGGAGGTTCTCGAGAGTTCTAGAGAAGTATGATGTAGAGGTATGGGGCTAAAAGTACATCAAGCCAGGAAGAATGTGTGGGAAACCGAGTTGTTGATTGAATTTATAATGAGGTAAAATGCCAATTCGCTTCAGTTAGTGCTTTGAGAAAGAATTTAATAAATATATGCTGGGAAAGCAAGTAGGGAGGTAATATGTGCTGGGAAAACTAGTAGGGCGGTAGAATACACACATTCCTCTTTAGTCGTAAACATCTTGTAAAACCTTATCTCTTTCCAGATGAGCAGCATGGAATCAAATACCCTTTCACCGGGGCAATAAGCAAGCTCTGCTAACAGATGGTTTATCATCCTGTGATTGTGATTTTTAACCTTAGAAAGTTCCATCTGTTGTTTCTCCAAGAGGCCTCCATTTGTTCAGTTAATTTCCTTTGATGTATTAACCACACCCTGGAGGGATCACTATATACATATACATATATATACACATACATATATATATATATATATATATATATATATATATATATATATACACAGTCATGCGCCACTTAATGACGGGGTTACGTGCTGAGAAACGCGTCGTTAAGCAACGTCGTCGTTGTGCGAACATCATATTTTTTTTTCATTTTCGTTTTCGAACATCGCACTTACACAAACCTGGACACCTAAGCTATATGGTGTAGCCTATTGCTCCTCGGATACAAACCTGTACAGCATGTAACTGTACTGAATACTGTCGGCAATTGTAAGACACATCCAAGAGACAGAAGACACGTTAGATTTACCTTTGTGCAGTTCATGACGGCCATCGGTGTTGTTAGCAGCAGCTTACAACCTCCTCTCGCATCGATTATAGAAAGGTGAATAAATAGCGTTTGGATTTTATAAATCCGTAATCATTGCATCGATGTTATAATTTACAAATGAATAAACGAGCACCTGTCAATTGTGATATATTTTCGGAACAGTGCGATTGTTTTAACAACATAAAAAGCTTCACGAAAAGGAAATTTGTGTTTTAATTGACGAACAACAACGATTTATTCGCGGAATTCTTCAATTCAAAGGTAATTTACTTGCTCGAAGGTAAACGTGGAAACATTGGTTCAGTTTGAAAGCCGATTTCCTCGATTCCAGATTTAGCACGACCCTGATTATTTTAGCGATGACATTTTATGGACCTCAACGATGGCATTATAATAGGGCCACACTGTCGTTGTTTATTATCATTATGAGGTATTATGTTCTGTAGAGTGTACATAAATTGTATGTGCTATTTTTATACGAGGCTACATCACTCGGCGATAGGATTTTTCAGCTACATTTTTTTTTTTTTTCAGAGCTGGCAGACCCGTCGTATATGCGATCCATCGTTGCCCGAAACGTCGTTAAGCGGCGCATGACTGTATATATATATATATATATATATATATATATATATATATATATATATATATATATATATATATATATATATATATATATATATATATATATATATATATATATATATGTATATATATATATATATATATATATATATATATATATATATATATATATATATAGTCAGAAGTAGCGCCCGATTTCTGTCAGTTGATTGTTTGTTTGCCATTTGTATTACAGTGTACAAGAAGGTAGAAATAAATGAATGACATGTTTATCTAACCATTCAAGAAAAAATTATTACAGAACTGTTCCAAGCTGGTTTACTTGCAATTTTCAAAGTGCCCTCCCTAGTGATCGATGCACAATTGCAGCTGAGCAGGCACAGAGCAGCACACATGTCTGCAGATTTCGATGTCAATTTCCTCAAACTTTGCAGTGATTTGAGCCTTCAATTCCTGAATGGTACGAGGCTTTTCATGATAAACAAGGTCCTTCATGAGCGCCAAAATAAAGAAATCTGGAGGTGTAAGGTCTGGGAAGCGTGCCGGCCACTCGATCGGACCGCTGCGGCCGATCCACTTTCTGGGAAAGTTTTCATCAAGCCACTGATGAACATAACGTCCATAATGAGGTGGAGCTCCATCATGCTGGAAATAACAGTCCTGATCTTGTACCCTGGGCCAAAAGAAGGTTTGCACCATATCCAGGTAAATTTCTGCAGTGACAGATCCCTCAAAAAAAAGGGTCCAATTATCCCTAATGGAGATATGGCTGCCCAAACTGTCACTCCAGGTAAATTTACCTCCTTCTCAACTGTCACTCTTGGGTTATTCGCAGCCCATTAGACACAATTGTGTCTGCTAATTGTGCTATTAAGCTTAAAACATGCCTCATCTGACCACCAGATGTTGTCTAGCAATGTGTCCTCTTCGTGAAGTTTAGCTAAGAACTCTTCGCAAAATTGAAGACGGCGGTCGTCATCTCCATCATGAAGGGCATGCAGTAAGCGTGGAGTGTAAGGTTTCCATTTTTTCTGGTGAAGGATACGGAAAACACTTAATTGGCTCACTTCCAACTCTGCAGATAAACAGTGAGTTGACTTTTGCGGACTTTGTTCCAGTCTTCTGATGGGTTCTTCAGCCTTAGCTACATTCGTTGCCGTTTTCGGACGACCGGACTTCTTTGCAGTGGCTACCGACTCTGTTGCTTCAAATTTCTCGACAATCAATCGTATGTTTCTTCCCTGAGGTGGGTTAATATCGAATTCCTGTGCCAAATGGCATGCCGCCATCGTTGGTTGTTCATTAAATTTGTAGTAATGTTTCACGGCCGCAATGCGTTTATTCATTGAAAGGTAATTCATGGTGCAAATTCAGTAACTTTCCAAACTTGCAGCAATAACTTGCAAAACAAAATCAAAAAAAAAAAATTACGAAAATTAATAATCTGCAAGACAATTATTAACAACATGACTTCCCAGAAAGAATCTGACAGCCGAAAAAACAGAAATCAGGCGCTACTTTTGACTCACCTTGTAGATAAATATATATATATATATATATATATATATATATATATATATATATATATATATATATATATATATATATATATATATACAGTATATACTCGTAATACTCTATTTATAGTTAAATTTTTGCCTAAGACACTGCTCCAGGCAGACACTTCCTCACATGAGTCTTGCTGATATTTACTATTGAATAAACGGTTTAAATTGAACAAAAGGTTTTTCTGTCTTGAGGTAGCTAAAACTGCCATGAGAGAATTGGCGATGTGGTTGGGATCGACAGCTTCCGTCCGGGGAGAGGAGGGGGCCTCTGTCCGGCGGCCAGCGAACACCGGTGGAGCCAAAGGTGAGAGACCTCTGCTGGAGGGTGACCTGTTCCCACCAGGCAGACTACCCACCTCTCTGCGGGCGCTGTGCAGTCCCAAACCAAAATTTAAAAGGTAAGGATATATACATAGCTGTTCATTGAGTGAAATAAAAGACTTTTGGGGTTTTCGTCAGGTAAAAGGTCTGGCGTCAACCCTTAAGGGATTTAATATTCCTCTAGTCGGGTAACATCTTGTGTATTGATAAAAGCACCTAGTCACATGCTGGAGGGCAGAGGCGTTGCACAGAGAATTGTTGAACTGCCAGGCCGGGAAATGGCGGTGGCACTGTGCAGGAAATACAAGTCACCGAGTCACGGGTTGGTGGAGAGGTGCATTTATTGTCACAAGTGCGAGTAACGAGGGTATTTTGTTATCAAGGTAGCGAAAGCCGGGGCCGAAGAGGTTTGAAGAAGTCGCAGTAAAAAAAGAGGAGTGTTGATGATTGCTCGGATCGATTTAGAAGTACAGATATAAAGAACCAACATAGAAAAGGTGCAGACAACGATGCGCCCGCTTCAGGGTCAAATGCCAATTTTATGAATAAGACCTACGGGTCGAGTTCTTTGAAGGATTTAAAGTTATGGGCAGAGTGGACTGAAAAACAGATTGAATTTTCCTGAAGAGGGAACATTTCCTCGAGACAGAATTGAAAACTTGAAGGGAATTAATGGAGAGAGAAAAAGAGAAAACGACTCAAAAACGAGATGATTGGAAAATCTTTGGCAGGTCGGCCAAAGCGAGCCTTAAGAGAGAGGAGCAGACGAAGAGCACGAGCATAAAGGGGAGGTGAAAAGACCTGCAAGCTATCCTTAAAGAGGTACAGAAAATATTACCGGCAATGGTTCCGCTCCCTCCACAGGGAGCATGGGGAAGAAACATTCAGATGACAGCGCCAGTAGCGGGTGAGAGCGAGAGGTAATAAAGGTGCGAAAAGGAGTGCGACCTTTAAGGCCGCCAGGAATCCGTATAAGACAGTGGTGATGGAAATGCGAAAAATAATTGAAGACAATAAACCAGCCGAAATGAAACTTGAGAGAGCGTGCCCGATGATTGAACAAAGGATGCTGAACCAGGAAACAAATCAACATCAGAATTATTTAATTCATCGCGCATGGAACCAAAGTGATTTCATGTGAGGTGATTATATTGAGTAAGTGTTCTGAAAGTGTCTGAAATAGTTTGTGTACAACGTTTCGGCGCATGTGGGTGTTTGTGTCGAACATATACACAGTTGTATTGTGGTTACAAGCGTGAGAGAATTATAATGAATTTGTAAATCTACACAAGGCTTGGTGTGCGGAGCGAGGAACGTCTGGAAGGGTGCATGATCTGGGCCTGGCTGTGTATAATATGTACCGAATGTCTTATCTCCCATGCATCTGTCAGGATATTTGAGTTGCCTGATGACTCTTGTGTTGAACATTTTGCTTCAATAGTAACACAATATTAACAGGTAGCATTTTCCTTATGTAATAACAGGAATACTGGGTTGGGAATCAAACCCAGGTGAGACAGCTTTGAGGCAGAGTCGGACGGGTGTGCCCGCCTTTGCTTCGGTGTGGGGTTGTCGTGCTGGATGCAGTGGAGGGATAGTTGGATTGTAGGATCCTATTAGGAGAGAATATGAGTTTTGAGGATTTACAAAGGTGAATTTGCATCAGAAATGGACAGACTGTATTGAAGTGGGGTGGGGGGGGGGGAGATGGGGGGAGGATGCCCTGTTCTGAAATTTGCAAGATCACCTGGCCTCTGAACACAGGCTGACTGTTTGCCTGGTGGAGGAGAGAGAGAGAGAGAGAGAGAGGTTGGAGAGAGAGAGAGAGAGAGGTTGGAGAGAGAGAGAGAGAGAGGTTGGAGAGAGAGAGAGAGAGAGAGGTTGGAGAGAGAGAGAGAGAGAGAGAGGTTGGAGAGAGAGAGAGAGAGAGAGAGGTTGAGAGAGAGAGAGAGAGAGAGAGAGGTTGGAGAGAGAGAGAGAGAGAGAGAGAGGTTGGAGAGAGAGAGAGAGAGAGAGAGGTTGGAGAGAGAGAGAGAGAGAGAGAGGTTGGAGAGAGAGAGAGAGAGAGAGAGGTTGGAGAGAGAGAGACAGAGAGAGAGGTTGGAGAGAGAGGGAGAGAGAGAGAGAGGTTGTAGAGAGAGAGAGAAAGAGAGACAAAGAGGTTGGAAAGAGAGAGAGAGAGAAAGAGGTTGGAAAGAGAGAGAGAGAGAGAGAGAGGTAGGAGAGAGAGAGAGAGAGAGAGAGGTTGGAGAGAGAGAGAGAGAGAGAGAGGTTGGAGAGAGAGAGGTTGGAGAGAGAGAGAGAGAGAGAGATTGGAGAGAGAGAGATTGGAGAGAGAGAGATTGGAGAGAGAGAGGTAGGAGAGAGAGAGAGAGAGAGAGAGGTTGGAGAGAGAGAGAGAGAGAGAGGTTGGAGAGAGAGTTTGGAGAGAGAGGTTGGAGAGAGAGGTTGGAGAGAGAGGTTGGAGAGAGAGGTTAGAGAGAGAGGTTGGAGAGAGAGGTTGGAGAGAGAGGTTGGAGAGAGAGGTTGGAGAGAGAGGTTGGAGAGAGAGGTTGGAGAGAGAGGTTGGAGAGAGAGGTTGGAGAGAGAGGTTGGAGAGAGAGGTTGGAGAGAGAGGTTGGAGAGAGAGGTTGGAGAGAGAGGTTGGAGAGAGAGGTTGGAGAGAGAGGTTGGAGAGAGAGGTTGGAGAGAGAGGTTGGAGAGAGAGGTTGGAGAGAGAGGTTGGAGAGAGAGGTTGGAGAGAGAGGTTGGAGAGAGAGGTTGGAGAGAGAGGTTGGAGAGAGAGGTTGGAGAGAGAGGTTGGAGAGAGAGGTTGAGAGAGAGGTTGGAGAGAGAGGTTGGAGAGAGAGGTTGGAGAGAGAGGTTGGAGAGAGAGGTTGGAGAGAGAGGTTGGAGAGAGAGGTTGGAGAGAGAGGTTGGAGAGAGAGGTTGGAGAGAGAGGTTGGAGAGAGAGGTTGGAGAGAGAGGTTGGAGAGAGAGGTTGGAGAGAGAGGTTGGAGAGAGAGGTTGGAGAGAGAGGTTGGAGAGAGAGGTTGGAGAGAGAGGTTGGAGAGAGAGGTTGGAGAGAGAGGTTGGAGAGAGAGGTTGGAGAGAGAGGTTGGAGAGAGAGGTTGGAGAGAGAGGTTGGAGAGAGAGGTTGGAGAGAGAGGTTGGAGAGAGAGGTTGGAGAGAGAGGTTGGAGAGAGAGGTTGGAGAGAGAGGTTGGAGAGAGAGGTTGGAGAGAGAGGTTGGAGAGAGAGGTTGGAGAGAGAGGTTGGAGAGAGAGGTTGGAGAGAGAGGTTGGAGAGAGAGGTTGGAGAGAGAGGTTGGAGAGAGAGGTTGGAGAGAGAGGTTGGAGAGAGAGGTTGGAGAGAGAGGTTGGAGAGAGAGGTTGGAGAGAGAGGTTGGAGAGAGAGGTTGGAGAGAGAGGTTGGAGAGAGAGGTTGGAGAGAGAGGTTGAGAGAGAGGTTGGAGAGAGAGGTTGGAGAGAGAGGTTGGAGAGAGAGGTTGGAGAGAGAGGTTGGAGAGAGAGGTTGGAGAGAGAGATTGAGAGAGAGATTGAGAGAGAGGTTGAGAGAGAGGTTGAGAGAGAGGTTGAGAGAGAGGTTGAGAGAGAGGTTGAGAGAGAGGTTGAGAGAGAGGTTGAGAGAGAGGTTGAGAGAGAGGTTGAGAGAGAGATTGAGAGAGAGATTTTGAGAGAGAGAGAGAGATGTTGAGAGAGAGAGATTGAGAGATAGAGATTGAGAGATAGAGATTGAGAGAGAGAGAGAGAGAGAGAGAGAGAGAGAGAGAGAGAGAGAGAGAGAGAGAGAGAGAGAGAGAGAGAGAGAGAGAGAGAGAGAGAGAGAGAGAGAGAGAGAGAGAGAGAGAGAGAGAGAGAGAGAGAGAGAGAGAGAGAGAGAGAGAGAGAGAGAGAGAGAGAGAGAGAGAGAGAGAGAGAGAGAGAGAGAGAGAGAGAGAGAGAGAGAGAGAGAGAGAGAGAGAGAGAGAGAGAGAGAGAGAGAGAGAGAGAGAGAGAGAGAGAGAGAGAGAGAGAGAGAGAGAGAGAGAGAGAGAGAGAGAGAGAGAGAGAGAGGAGCAGCTTGTGTCGGACCTGCTCGGGCGAAGTTGATTGCAGACGAGACCGTCTTGATCTGGCAAACTGAATGAGTTGGCTTTTGCTGGTGAAAATGTCCAAGCCAAAGAATTGCTCGATTTTTTTCTCTTGAAGCCGGGTGCACACACACTCAAGATATAGGAACAACAATTCTTTGAGCATAACAATAGGTGGGTTGTATCAGCTCAGTTGGTTGTATCATTGGTTACATTTGGTTGTTGGTTTAGGTTTTGGCAGTCGATTGCGGGAGGAATTTGTGGTTGATCAGTGCGCCAGCAATGGCTCGTGTGCCTGGGCTTGGTGAGATACATCTCGGGATGTTTGCGTGTGTGCGTGTAAGCAAATGCCGGCAGGTGAGGATGGCATGCGAAAACCATGGCAACTGGGGACAACACTGGAGTTTATACCTCGGTGCAAGGATTACACAAGGTGGTTTGCCATTGTATTCACGATGGTGATCAGGAAAGGATAAAATGGGATGTGTCGGCTCATGCTGACAACTTTCAAAATTTGGAGTTGCATTAAAGGTGTATATAGATGACTCAAAAAAGGTCAGTCAATTTAATTAATTCGAGGAACAGATTGTTTCATCTCAGTCTGCGGAATATAAATCCAATGATTTGATTACACTGTGCTTGTTATACAGGATGAATTAAAATGGTCAAATTTAACTCTTTCTCCCGTGTTAGGCTAACTGGACAGTATGGTGCCCGGCGCCCATTGTTGGCATTTTGGTGGACAAAGGTTGAAGGATGTATGTTCTCCATGTGAGACTATTAGAAGGAATTAGAATCATGTGTGGTGATCAGGAAAGGAGTAATTCCAGCCATGTGTATGACAACTTTTTGAACCACGAGTCAAGGTATCTGGTCACCATGGTCTGCATGGCATGTTTGAATAAGGAATGAGTTAATGTGAATGAGCTTGAACGATTTGAATCACTCACGATGAGGAAAAGCATTTTCTGTGTGTGACGTCTGTGGTCTGTGGACATAATACATGCGCAATTGAGATGGGCACAGAGACTGCAAGGATGTTCAACATGTATTGAGTGAAACCTCGAGGAGATTGCCAAATGACAGGGTGCAGGCTATTCTGAACATTCTGAAACCACAAAGAAAGAAAGAAATGAGACATTTCTTGGGGATGGCTGGATATTGTAGAGAATGGGTACCTAATAAAACAGTACTGGTTGGACCACTGTTAGACATGATGCTGGCCAAAGCACCGGAGCCGGTGGAGTGGACACAACAGGCAGAATAAAACTTTGGTAAAGTCAAAACATCTCCATCAACGACACCAGCCTTGGGTTTGCCTGATTATGATAAGATGTTTTATCTCCATACCCATGAGAAAGAGAGGGATTTGCACAGGCAGTACTAACACAGCAGCACGGTGATAAAATGCATCCATTAGCATATTACAGCATGAAACTAGATCCTGTGGCGTAAGGATTTTCACCATGTTTGCGGGCAGTAGTCAGATGGTGATGACTATTTTTCACCATTTTCACAATGCCGCCTCATATGCTCTGCAAACCACAAGTCGGATCGTGATGACATCGCCTTTGGTACTGCGGGTACCGCACTGTGCAAGTTCTGTTTTGTTAAAAGCAAAAACGCAACACCTCTCAGCAGTCAGAGCAATGACGTATGACCTCGTGCTAACTCAAGCAAAGAATGTGGCAATCGAAAGATTCCCTGCACTGAACCCAACATCCTTAATGCAAATTGCTGATGATGGGGAGGAACATAACTGTGAGGAGGTAATAGCAACTCGAGTTGGTGTCAAAGCCACCCAATGCTTGCCTGTTTATACATTTATCGTTTTTAAAAGACTCGTCTTATAATTAATATTTTTTATAAAGCATTGCAGTGAAGTCTGATCCAAATAATTTTAAAGCAATATATGTATTTATATATTGTAATCAGTAACAAGAGTGCAAGTGAGCACAATATACGCCCGAACAAGAAGGTATATACAGAATTGTGCCACTACATGGAAAACAGCATCCTGGTTGCCATGGCAACAACTTTAGATGATGGGCGTATGTCGGGACACACCGTCTCCACAGTCTGTACCTATGTACCAGATATGAAATGTGAAAGTTGAAAACTTTGGGAGTTAGAGTATGGACAGGAACGGATGGAAAACAGCATCCTGGTTGCCATGGCAACCACTTTAGATGACGAACGTATGTCGCAACACACCATCTCCACAGTCTGTACCGATGTACCAAATATGAAACGTGAAAGTTGAAAACTTTGGGAGTTAGAGTACGGACAGGAACTGATGGAAAACAGCATCCTGGTTGCCATGGCAACCACTTTAGATGACAAACGTATGTCACGACACACCATTTCCACAGTCTGTACCTATGTACCAAATATGAAACGTGAAAGTTGAAAACTTTGGGAGTTAGAGTGCGGACAAGAACGGACGGACGGACTACCAGTATCACATAATACGCCCCGATGTGTGTGTGTGTATATATATATATACATATATATATATATATATATATATATACATATATATACATATATATATATATATATATATCGGGCGTATAAAAAATAGTGTGGTAGATAAAAACATTAGAAGGGAAAAAATAACTTGCACCAAAAAAAACTTTAACATTTTCATGCTCACGCTGACGCCGACGCTCACGCCGGGGGTATCGCTATAGCTCTCTGTTCTTCGAACAGGCGAGCTAAAAACCACTACTTCCCGGACAGACTTAAATGACATCCCGCTGCAAAACCCCGAAATGATAGTCGTTGTGGACGGCTCATCAACGAAAGCAGCAGACTGGTCATTACTATCAGGATATGCAGTGTTCTCTTGGAAAGTGGAACGCTACCTCAACATTATTCTACACAACAGGCAGAACTATGTGCACCAATTGCAGCATGTAACCTCGCCGAGGATAAGACCATAACAAAATATACGGATTCTCGATATGCGTACTGGGTGGCACATGATGTAGGGGCACTTTGTAAAATCAGGGGGTATATAACATTGCAGGGTACACCAAACAAAAATGGTAAAATGAAAGCGGAACTGTTAGAAGCTATTCACTGACCAAAACAAATAGCAAAAGTGAAATGCTGAGCACATACGAAGCAAAGAGATATGGTGGCTTCAAAAGGAAATGCTTTCACCGATTTAGCAGCAAAACAAGCAGCAAAATCGCAATAGCAAATATGCCAGCCAAAGAGAAAAACGAAGAAAGGGCGCCAACTACTGATGATATTGCAGCAATACAGGAGGAAACTGAGGCAAGTGAAAGAGCCAAGTGGGAGAAAACAGGTTGCTGCGATAACACGGAAACAAAGCTCTGGTTTTCAAAGGAGGGTAAAATCGTTGCACCAAAGGCATTTTGGCCATTGTCTGCTTGTTTGGCTCACGTAAGTGGCCACATGAGCAAACGGGGGATGCAGGAGGTGCTACGAACATGGCACACTCCAGGATTTACAGCTGTGGCACAAAATTTTGTAGAAAATGTGTGTATTGTCAACACCATAATGTTGGTAAAGTGTTTGAACAACCGGAAGGAGCTCATCACATCGGATATTTCGAAGGAACTCAGCAGAGCTTTGCAAATAAAACAACACTTCCACTGTCTATAAAATATGTGATGAAACAGGTTTGAAATGGCCAGAGGCTATTCCTCTGTCAATGATGTCAATGGTAAACAAGCAGGCGCAGCGAATTGTCCCCACATGAAATACTGATGGGGAGACTGATGCGCGTGCCGGACACCGCCTTATTAACCCTGAAACAAATGGACATGCATGGGGAGAGGACAATGATCAACTTCCGTGCTACTCTAACAAAGGTTGTCAAAGAATTTGACTCGCAGGTCAAATAAGTACCACCAGACCGGCTGCGGAGGAACACCACAGCATCCAGGCCGGTGACTGGGTGTACATCAAGGTGTTCAAGTGGAAGAACGCACTGAGGGCACATTCAACTGGACTTCACCAGGTATTATTGGTTACCCACACAGCTGTCAAGTGAGAAGGTAAGCAATCATGGACTCACGCATCTCACTGCAAAAGAACATACAGGAAGTCGTAAAGAGAAGAGAGGCAACCCACAAGTGGGAAGAACGTTACTGGGGGTTCATGACAAATGTAGCAGTGCTTCTGATTAGCATGTGCATAATCGTGATAATATAGATGATAACAAACATGTGAGGGCATTATGGGAATGCCATGGAGAGCAGAATGTTTGGTAGGTCTAGAGCAGGGGAAACAAGGAATGGGTCATGACAGGATACGCAGGGCAGAAGAAGGTAAACATCAGGACCAATTGCATGAGAAAGGAGTGTATGGGATAAACACTTTTTTCACCCTGTCGCACAATTACACAGTAAAAAAAAAATGACCGTTTTTACAGCCATTTCTCCTGCTGTGCAGGGGTTGGCTTTTTCTTGAGGAAATGTTTTATGGCCGGATGCCCTTCCTGACGCCAACCCTGGTCGCCTCTTACGACACACAGGGATATGGTACACCTATTCTAACCGGGGCATACACCGGGACCAGTACACTGGTACTCATTTTGCCGACCTTGGAAGGATGACAGGCTGAGTAAACCCCCTGGTGTTAATTCAGCGGCCAACAGGTCTTGAACTCAGGACCCTAGGATCCCAAGCCGTCACCCTAACCACTAAGCAAACATGAGGTTTGCACAATTACACAGTGAAGAAAAATAAGGCGAAGTGTTGCGTATGTGCCCACCTCCCGCAATCTTCACGAACACGACTGCCGTTAGCGGTGTTCCCATATGAGGAAATCTATTATTGCGGAGCCGGATGGTACCATAGTTACAAGGCAGATAACCGGAAGGGCATAAATGGGACATATGCTAAAGTAGCGTCAAACGGTACATATCCATGACGTGGTACAACACGTAAGGAAGGTAGCTGCAAAGTACCAAGACTATTTTAAGGAAGGAGGGTTCGGATCTTGGTTAAAGGGAGTGTTTGGTGGATGGGGAACCTGGATACTCCACATATTGCTCATGGGACTCATGATATTTGTCACTATTGTTGTCATCATCACATGCATGAGAGCAATAATGTGTGTGTGTGTGTGTGTGTGTGTGTGTGTGTGTGTGTGTGTGTGTGTGTGTGTGTGTGTGTGTGTGTGTGTGTGTGTGTGTGTGTGTGTGTGTGTGTGTGTGCGCAAATTTGCCACAGTGACAACGGTGGTGGTGCATGGAGTTTCCCTGTACCGACCATCTCTGAGCAACTATGGCGACCATGAAGATCCAGAAGACCCAGAAAACCCAGAAAATGAAACACCTTGTGTAAAACTGAGTCGAGACATCGTGTCGGTGGGATTTTATGGAAAATACAAAAGTGCAGACACCCATGCCCTTCGGACTGACGAAAGCCCTTTTGAAAGAATTCCAACAATTGTTGCTCAAGAACCAAAAACAGATGGATGATTGTGATGAATAGATGTGGGACAATAAAGATATCTTAAAAACTGAAAGGGAAATATAATTTGAGCAACTTGCTCAAATAAAAGCTGATTCGTATAATTGAAAAAGGCGATTGCCTATTGGATGTATATATTTCGGTGTGCACAGGGTTCGTTTCTTCCAGTTCAGTTAATTTCCTTTGATGCATCAACCATGCCCTGGAGGGATCATATATCTACTCGTAATACTCCATGTACAGTTAAGTTTTTGCCTGAGACACTGCTCGAGGCTTGGCTTCGTCGTGCGAGTCCGTCTGATATTTACTACTGAATAAACAGCTTAAATTGAACTAAAGGTTTTTCTGTCTTGAGGTGGCCAAAACTGCTACAACAAATGGAAGCACAAAATGCAACTCCATCGGCCGTTCGGTTATGATTGGGTGGACATGCCCCAACTTTACAACTCACTCCACCATCCAGAAACTTAATCATTTTATGTTGCCAAAATCACAGCCACTGAGCTCACGGGATAAAGCTTAATGGTTTATACATGCTGCAAACCTGGAAAACAAATAAGGCTGTCCAGATAGAGACAGACACTTTTGCAAGCTTTTTTTTATGCATCTGATAACCTGTGGAACAGGTGACAAATTTTCAACAATTTAGGCAACAAGAAAACAATGACCATAAGTAGCTCATTGTTTGTTGTGTGTGGTATACCTGCAACAGAGGCACTGCGGGGAACAACTTCAAATCGCACCACACGGAACGTGCCTGCCACAGTTTCTTCATGGTAGGACAGAATCAGGTTGAGGTGGTTGTGTAGATAAACCTGGCATAATAAGAGTTGCAAGAAAAAAACATCCTCAAGGTGTTGGGGGAAAAACAGCAAAAGCAATGAAGCAAAAAAACTAGAATGGTACTCAGTAAAGAGCATACCTCCGCAAGGCTAAACAGTTTACATTTTGTATCATAATCCAGCCACAACTTTTTGAAATATCATGTTATACAGTCATCCCCCGTTTATTGCGGGGGTTACGTTCCGAACCCCCCCCCCCCCGCGAGAAGTGAAAATCCGCGATGAATGGACGCCTCCCCAAAAAATGCCTAAAAATGCCTATTTTTTATAAACGCGGTGTATAAACACAATTGGGTTTGATTTATATTGAGTAAATATAAACCTTCCTCTGGCGCTTCGGTTTCTTGCCAGAAGCCTTAGAAGGTGCAAGGCGTTTGGGCGGCATCGTGGGGCTTGGAGAAAAAAAAAACGTAGAAAATATTCAAAGTTCACAAGCGAAACTTTGTCTCGTGCGTTGTGTGACTGGTCGAGCGCCACGCATTATAATTTATTGAATAAAATAATTTATATTTTATATATTACCGCGATATACCGGGGGAATCCGCAGAAAAAAAGTTAGGTTCCAAAGGAAAAACCGCGATGAAGCGGGGGCGAGATAGGTGAACTGCGATATAGCGGGGGATTACTGTATATCGTTTTTGGGCCAATCTCTCAATGGTGAAGAATCACTTAAATATTACAGTATCCGAATCTGGATCCGGATCTTCACCAAAATCAAATAAATTCATCTTGTCACACACCCAACCTGTCGAACAAATTTTGTCTGAATCTGTGCATAAACTTCTTGAGATATCCTGCTCACAAACAGACAGACAGACAGACAGACAGACAGACAGACAGACAGACAGACAGGGATGAAAACATAACCTCCATCCACCTTTGATGGCAGACGTTAAAATGATAATCATTCAGAGGAGGTATGCTGAAAACATTGCACAATGCAGCAGTCAATTGCCTCAGCTGCTCTGAATATTGAACTGGATTTTGTTAGTCACTTGTCTTAGGCACTAATGTTTCATGGACCCCAATCACGCTCTTTGGAGGTTCCCAAAATATGTCATAAATACAAGTGCTTAGCACAAGGAATAGAAAACAAATTCCAAATTCCCGAAACCATTGAGCTGAAAAATTAAACACTTGCTGCAGAATAGTGGAAAAAGCATAGAAGCGCAATATTCAATTTCCATCACGAGATTGAGGCTCCTGAAGGTGAGAGATGACGGAGGGTATGATCCGATAGTGGACAGTGGGGCAACAGTTATGCACAATAAGCAAGGGAATGAAGAGAAAAAAACAGTAACCTGCAAGAAAGAGGGTTTGATTAGGTAGCATTAATGGAGGTAAAAAAGAAAAAAAAGACTGGGTAAGGACGGCAGATGACGAGAGGATGCACCACCTGGTCAGAGCCCTGGAAGGAAGAGTGGAATGGAACAGCCTCAGGAAAGCAGATCGACAGATGGTGGAAGCGAGAAATCAAAGAGATGAGGTGTGCAATAAGCCAAAGTCAATATTCCAATATCTCACCTTTCCACCCTGCACAAATCCCAAACGATATCCATGCTCGAAGTGTATTTCCTTAGATTCATCCTCACCCTTCTTTTCAGGAGAAAACTCCAGCATCGTTGCAACAGGGAGATTGTCAGCGATTCTTGCAGAGAAAATAAAAACATTGTGACGGCCAATTACACGAGATACAATGACAACAAATGGCTTCAGCGTACCATGATATTTTTCATAAAATTTCAAGCTAATTTAATTTATAACAACATAACACTCATGGTGGAACTTGGGCATATATTATGTGCACAGCAAGGACATTAGAATATCTCAGTGAACTTTACATGAATTATAAGATGACAAGTAGATGGTGGAATCTCTACAATTTGACCAGACACCAATTCAAATTCAATAAATAAGTCTTGCATTGACTGTTCTCACAAGTTGTAACACAATCAATTTGAATAATAAATATTCCGATCAGCCCAATTTGTTGCTGTGGTTGTTGGAGATCTATTCTTCCATATAGAATACAGCAATTGAAACTTGCATCCCTTTGCCCGTGCTAATTTTTAACTGCAAAAAAAAAAAAATAATAATAATAATAATAATAATACGATTTTGTCACAACGTTGTTGTGTTGTTGCGCAACATGTTGTTGCGCTAGGGTTGGCCCTCAGATTATATATGCCATTGAAATGTCATGGCCCTTATCACATGAAAATGACCCTCTTCAAAAGTTCACAGCTTTTGACCCAGATTTGCCTCATTTCTTTGAAGAGATTCCAGAGGACTATGGTACTTAATAATGGAATGCCTTGAAAGTGCAGAAAGCTAATTGGTGAATGTGGATCAATGGATGGGAAGCAAGTGTGGTCAAAGTCTCCATCGTCACGAAAACCTGTGGAGATGTCTTTCCATTTTCACTCTCCATTGAAAAAGTTATGCAGGTCATTGCATATCTTCCCTTTTTGCACATCTCCCCTTTTTATTAGGTCATCTCTACCGAGATGACCTCATAAAGCCAGACCAAATGTCCGTCCGTCAACAATTTTTCTTTCCGATCTTGATGAAACTTAGAATGTGGGTAGAGATCGATGAGTGTTGCACAACGATACAACTTTT
Source organism: Eptatretus burgeri (assembly GCF_056783735.1). Classification (NCBI taxonomy): domain Eukaryota; kingdom Metazoa; phylum Chordata; class Myxini; order Myxiniformes; family Myxinidae; genus Eptatretus; species Eptatretus burgeri. The sequence goes on along the minus strand of NC_140961.1, from coordinate 104,714,979 downwards.
GTCCGGGTTCAAGGTCAAGGTCAAGGTCACAAGGTCACGTAAGTTATAAAAATCGCCATTTTCGAAACCTATCTCGTCTGCCATTCTACAAGATATTCGGCAACTGTTTATTGATTATGATAGTAAAAAAATTATCTTGTATCTAACCGGACACATTTTTGAATTTCCGTCCCATTTGGCCGCCACGAAAGCTGCAAAATGGTCAATAACACCTCACAGTACAAAGAAAACTTTACTTCCGATCTTGATGAAATTTGGTATGTGGGTAGAGGTCGATGAGTGATACCCAACGACATTTTTTTCCCGGATTCGAGGTCAGGGTCAAGGTCACGAGGTCACGAAAGTTGTGAAAGTCGCCATTTTCAAAACCTATCTAGTCTGTCATTTTAGGAGATATCTGGCAATGGTTCATCGATTATGATAGTAAAAAAACATTATAGAGATGACAGTCACCCCCACACGGGGGTAATTTTATTATATTCTATTTTAAAGCATATCCATCGATATCGGGAGTTACTGGAAACTCCAAGCAAAGTGATGTAAGCAAATGGATGTGGGTTTTAATTGCTGGAAGCGACAGCCTCAATAAACAAATGCAAACAAAACATAATATCTATATTATGTTTTATATTATATGATATGATAAACATAATATAACCTTCAAAAAATATCTATTTGAATTATTGAGAGTTAACGGTGTCAAGGATTTTAAACCTTGGACCCCAACATCATAAGCTGTGCCCGCAGATGGGAGCAAGAAACAGGCCAACTTATTGCAATTTACCAAATTGACATGACATGATGGAGAAATCATAAAATAAAAAAATACAGCCGCACAGATTCTACTGTATTATTATAATGATTATTACAATGTGCAAAATGAATATTGTGGCCACAGCATAACAGTGCATCTTCAGTTGCTCCAAGTTTCTCCTTTCGCATAAGCAGTCAATCATTATGTGCCTGCACTGTCAGCGGAGCAAAATGGTATCTGTGAGCTGTGCGAGCGCTATTTACAGATGGACGTAGTACTCTTCACGTATCCGCTGTATGATAAGCTGGCTTTCGACCACAGTTAGCGTTATGGACTGGGACTGTTTGCAGAGCACACTGCAGCTCTTTTCTTCTTTCATCTTCACTTCATAAGGAGTGTTCACAATGCGGTCCCCTCGCAGCACTTCGCCTGCAAGGTGTGCAGAACATGAATTAATCCGTTGCAAGAGCTACAGTAATCTTGGCAGTCGCATGTGAAATTTCATGAGTTTGCATCTAAATAATCAGAATAAGAAATAAGTAAATTAAGGTGTTACATTGGTAAGGTGATGGTAAAGTGGATATAAATACCTAAAGGCGCTGTCACACCTTGACGATTGAGCCAGAAATGGCAACGTATAAAAATGTATGTAAAACGTTGGCGTATGCTGAAATTTTGATGTTTTTTTTTTTAGTTTTGGTCGTATTCATAACGAGTTGGTCGTATGCATAACATATTAGTAATGGGCACAGAACGTTTCGTTGTCTTCTAGATAACTTATACCAACGAATGCTTAGCCTGTTGTCGACGTTCACAATTTATGCCCAACGATAGTTTAACTTAGGCATAGCGTGCTGCACGTATCGCCGACGAACTCGTTGCGTAGCCTGTTAAAAACCTGCCTACGCCGATTCAAATCATAACCGCCTGAGAATTGGAAGTGTCAACATCGCAGTCACACGTTGACGATTTAGCCAGCATATGCCGAAAATGTGTCTAACCTATGAAACCTATGTCTTACCTATGTCTAATCTAACCTATGTCTTACCTATGAAAAATGTGTCTAACGCTGGCACACGTCGAATACGGTATGGGTAAGTTGTGTATACGTTAAGAGCACGCTGAAAAACGATGAAGTACGCTGTCATATTTCGTGGTACGTTTAGTACGTCGTGAAATTTCAAGCATGCTGAAAATTTTACGACGTACTCGCTGTATGGCTCACACGTTCCGCTACGCTGGGAATAAGTTGTAGGCACGATATGCGATTGTTGACAAACATCGACACAAGTTCCTTGTAAGTTACTCATAAGTCGAAACACGTCGAGGTAATGTTTAGCATACCCGAAACTTATTTTCTCCGTCAAGGCACATTTTATTTTTTTTCTCCTTGGCTCCGTGAAGGCACATGACGAAATATCTGAAGTTGTTGTTGTTGTTTTATTTTTTTTTTTATTTCATCACGAATTTAAAAATATATTCGGACATTTGCTTTTAAGTTTCGACGTCGACGTGACAATATCCTCAAACAGAAAATATTCACAGAGGAGGAACTAAGAATAAGACATGAGCAAACTGAAGAGGCTATCGGACTACCGTTACGAAATATCGAAAGTTATTGTTGTTGTTTTTTTTAACGCTGTCAATACGCCATTATCCGGTAGCTGTAAATTAGAAACACGTTCAGTAAGTTCTGTGGTCGTTCGGAAGACGTCAATCAAATACGTCTACATACGTCAATATGCATTGGAGGTACGTTACACATAGGTTCAAAGCACGTTACTCAAAGGTTAGAAATAAGTTTTGGGTACGCTAAGCATTACCTCGACATGTTTCGACTTATGAGTAACTTACAAGTAACGTGCCTCGACGTGTGTCAACGATCGCATAACGTGCTTCGACGTGTGTTTTGCTTTTGTTTTGTTTGAAAATAAAGTGCATCTTTGTTTTACACTACATCCAAGTTTGCTTTTGTTTTGTTTTAATTAACTCTACCAAATTTCCTGGTTTTCTGTGGGGCACCCTGTATAATGAAAACAAAAGTCATCATAGCAAAGCTTGTAGATCACAAGTTAGATGCTGCCTGAGGCTGATTTTGCTGTTTCCAGTTTGTTTTGAGAATTGGAAGTGTTGAATTTGCTTTTGGTGCTTGGATGTGCCTTTTTTTATGTCAAAACTGATCACCCCATCCACATCACCATAATGCCAAGAGTATATACATACATATATATATATATATATATATATATATATATATATATATATATATATATATATATATATATACATATATATATACACACATACATATATAATGTTACGGTTGTGGAAATTTGCAAACCACCATTTAGGTCCCGTAGGTGAGATATCTCTGTAAGTACATGTGTAGTTAGCCCGAACCCATTGTTTAGAGGGAATAAATGTGATTCATTCGGGCTGCGATGCTTTGAGATAGCCGTTTTTCTGTTCTATCTTTATTTTGAACCAACCACGCTCCAACCATCACACAACAACAACAACGCCAACAGCCACGATCTTTACCTTCACAACTCGCTCCCGCAAACATCGCATCACCACCATTCCAAACGGCACCATGGCCATAAACCACCACCATAAACCCTCCACCACCTTCACCTCTCTCCTTCTGCGGCCATTCCCACACCACCTGTGAGCACCGAGCGTCAGGCTGTCCTGGGCTCCTACGGGACGCGCGTCGAGCCGCGAGTGCAAAATGCGGCCTTTCCGAGGAGAATTCGGATCAGGAATGCTACACGCCCACTTCTGATCCGTCCAATCAGCAAGCGCGGGGCGGTTTGGCCCCGCCTCCAGGCGCGTCTGTGTGGAATCGAGATATGCAAATTCTAGGATCAGGGGAGATTCACGCCCCTTTTTCTCCGTCCAATGGGCAAGCGTGACTCCGCCCCCGAGCTCATCCGGATCCGGAAATTTGCATATGGGTTCTCCTGCCGGCCTATAAAGCGCCGAGCGCAAGGCGAATCTGGGCAGAGTCAGTTTGGAAGAGCGGAGAGTGGCAGAGAGAAAGAAGAGTTGTTGCGCCAGAGTTGTTGTTGCAAGGCAGAGTCAGTTTGGAAGAGCGGAGAGTGGCAGAAAAGCGAAAAGCGTTTTGGGGCAGAGAGAAAGAAGAGTAGTTGCGCAAGAGTTGTTGTTGCGAGGCAGTCAAGTCGGGTTGGAGCGCGGAGTGGAGTCAGGAGGCGAGGGCGTCCAGGTGGTTTTCTGCAGTCAGCTGAGGAGAATTGGGGGAAGAGTCTGAGGAGCTCGGGTCCGAGGCAAGGAAGACGGCGGTCGGCGACGAGGTCGCAGTGGAATCGCTCGTCATGGGACCCAAGCAAGCCAGCTATACTCTTTCCCCAGAGCATCAACAATTCCCCATTTCCCCCGCACTGAGATAGTGCGAAAAGGGGGCCCCGTTCCCACCCCACTCCAAGCGGTGCCAACAAAACCCGCGAAGGAGCACGAAGTCGGGGCACCGCCGCGCTTCCACATTTGCGGCTCATCACGAAGACGCGGGTAGGACCCACCCGGTCTCACGGACCTGACCGCTCCTTCAGGTTCCGCGCAAATATTGGCCCACAGGCCCCATCTGCCCCCTTATCTTTGAGGGTGGCCTTTTCTTTTGTTTCTGTGTAAACGTGTGTGTGTGGCGCCAGTCTGGTGAAGTAAAACTGTTTAAGTGTTGCCGTGTGCTCGCGTTGTCGGTAGTATCTCTGCGACATTGTTTCTTTTGTAGCATTTGATATAGGTGCATTCTGTTTGGCTGTATATGTGTGCTCTCCGTGTGCCGCGGAATAAATGTGCTTGCATGTTGAATTGTTCCGTGTTTCGCTGCGTCTTTTCCTTCGTTTGAATCTCCATCTTGCTTCACGCAACGGGTTCGTCGTGGGCTTAATACGCCCGATAATTAATCGGAACCGTCGAGGCCGACGATAACACCGCTCGGTTATCCCGATAGCACGGAACGGATCGCTTAAGCGGCCCGTGTCCGGAGTCGACCTGCGGCGAGGTGTGATCGCCCGGTCTCCCAGCCGCGTGGGTACTTAGGAAGGTCGAGTTTGGCGAACAACCCTATCCCACGCGGGTGGCCGATTGGCACGATCGTGGTGAGGCCGAAAGGCCCACCCGTGACTGGCTCCCGGCGTTAGTCCGAGAGGGTCACGACAGAATTGTCTGTCCGGTGGCCGACGTGCCGCGATTCGAGTCACGTGGCCGATCGCACGCCGGCGGGCGCGAATTCGCAACACTGGTGTCAGGTCGTGAGACACAAACCCATCTCGCTCGTCGCGAGACTGGTGTAAGAGAGCGGGAAAACAAACTCTCCTGTCTACAGCTAAATTCACGGGAATCGGTCCAGGGGTGAGAGGAGCGACCCCCGATCCCCTCCAAATTACGAGCGATTTAAATTAACCCGTTACGAGAAATAAGATGGCGTCTCAACGCGAGCGGGAGCTGGGGGTATTAGAAATGGATTTAGAATGTGTAGAATCCATGGTCCAGGATGAGAACCCCGAGCAGGAAATGTTGGTTGTGCAGGAACACGAACTCCCCCAACTGAACCCAGAGCCCGAAATAGGTGCGGCGGCGGTGTATGACACCTCCCCTACCCCGCTCCACCAAAACCCTCCCCCGATCCCTGCCGAAATGTCTCACACAAGCACACCCGACATGGCCCAGCTATTCGCCATGCTGGCAAAGATGAATACGGATGCGCAACAAATGAATGCGAACATAAACAGCAAAATGAACGAAGTAAAAACGAAAATGGATACGAATACGCAACAAATGAACGAAATGAAAACGAATATGGAAACAAATGCGCAAGGAATGAAGGAAGAAATGAGAGAACTGCGGGGTGAGACGCAGAACATGGGCCGAAGCCTGCAGGCGGGCATGAAGGCAATAATAGGGGAGTGCGTAATGGCGACGCCACGTGTGGGAGCAAACGAGCTGGAAGGGAGTGCAACGGCTGTCAGGCCCGGGGTGGAGGCGGGTAAGGAGAAATAATTCGGGGGACGTGTTGGGCGAGAAGTGTGATGGTGACCGAGAGGGAAAAACTAATTGGGGTGACGGAGACGTGCACGAGGGAGATAAGAGACGAGGTGAAAGGAATTGAGAGGAAGAGAATAGAACAATTAAGACAGAAAGCAAGGATGAGGTACGCGGAGATCGTGAAAGAGCAAGGAGTGAAACAGAGGGAAGGACGGGAGCGACTTAGGGAGAAAGCAAGGTTGACCTACGTAAAGATAAGGGAAAGACGCCAGAAAGAAGCAGAGACTAATAGACACGAGGAGACAACAGACACTAATAAATGTACAGAGACACGGGAGATAGAGGGTGAATTGGACGGGGTTAGAGACGCACACACATGGAGGTAGTGGAGGTTAATGGGGGTGAGCTCACGGAACGTGTAGGGACCCGGTGCGAGCAGTTGGATAGCCTCCTCCAGGAACGAGGGGAGGGAGTATGCCCCCTTGAGGCGAATCACGACCAGGTGGGTTCGGTCGTGCTTTGCGAGTTCGAGGGGAGGAGTGCTGCGAACGGGTGCACGGAGAGCTTGGGGGGTATAGAGGCCCCGGAGACCATTGTGGGGACACGAATCCCCAGTGTGGTTGTCCCGGTGTGTCTGGTGCAAGGTGTGAGTGCGTCCCCGTGTGTGGAAGCAACCCCGTGTGTGAGTGGTGTGGTGGCGAGTGTGCCGGAGTGCGTGCTTCCCAGCACGCCGTGTGTAAGTGAGACACCGTGGGCGAGTGCCCCCGCATGTGTGAGGGAAATGGCACGAGTGAGTGAGCGGCCGAGTGTGAGAGAGAGGCAGCGTGTGTAAGGTCGCTGTGTGTAAGGGAGATGTCGGTCGGCATTTGTGAACATGCAGCCGCGTCTCCCGGTGTGAATGTGAATGTGAATGTGATGGAGTGGTGTGTGAGCGTCGTGACACGCAGGTGTGCATGGGTCGAATGGCGATGGAGACGGCGACAGAGAGACGAAGGCCGAATAGCAGCCATAGTTGTAATGGGGACCGTGCCGGGTTTACCCAGCAGCGAGCGCGAGGTCCGTGCTGTGCAACGCACGAGGCCGCCACGTGCTCGCTTGCGGGAGTTAAGCCCGGTCCGGAAACGCCAGCGGTGGATTTGCCGATCCCGCGGACGGACAAAGTGTAGGCAGGACAACGGATTTGGACCGGACGGGTTCACCACGCGGGCGTGTGTGTTAAGCTCCTACGGGCAGAGCACATGTGTTCGCGTGGGGAGCCCCTCGGAGTGCGAGGTTTGCTTTTTGTGGTGCGCACGGTGACGTCATGGCTGCACGTGCGGTTGGAATCCGGCAGGAGGGGTTGAAACCCTGCCGGATGGTACCGTCCAAGGAGGGACGAGGTACACGTGCAGCTGCATGACGTCACGGGCAGGTGCAAAGTGCGCGAGCTGTGAGTTGCCACGCTGGTGCTGCGCAAAAATTGAAAAAAAAAATTATGAACAAAAGCAAGCCTCGGTTTCTGGTGAACAGGATTCCTGGGCAAGAGGTGGATGATCCCCTTGGCCAGGGCACAGGATGAAACTAGTTAGAGGGAAGGGTTAGCTTAGCTCGACCGACTTCATGGGGCAGGGGTAAGTCCTCATGGAGTCCGTGGAATGGATTAGGTAGAGGGATTTAGTGAGCTTGAGGTTGGGAAAATGGAGTATGGGATTATTTTGGAGACAGTGACAGACTTTGGATGTGTAGTGGGGATGTAGATTAGATACGTAGTGTTAAATGGAACGTGCTACCAGTGTAAGGGACGACGTGTGAGCATGAGGTAGTTAGGGGAGGTAGATATAAGGATGGCAGAGTTCAGCGGTGTGTGTGTTGAAGGGTTGTGAAGTGGAAAGGTGTACATGTTGAGTGAGTGAGGCCAGCGGGTCTGTGTGAATGGAGCGAATGGGGAATGCATGGTGCGATGAGTGATTGGGGGGAGAAGTGATTCCCGCCCAAGGGACCCCGGGGTCAGTGTAGACTGAGTTAGGGGGTTAGTCAAATTGACAAAATGGAGGGCGTTTTGTTGTTGGTGGGAAAGTGGGCTCGAAACCCATTTGGAGGGGTGCAGGAGCCCTGTTGACGGGCTGGGAGCGTGGCTGCGAAAGGTGAGCATCGCTGAGTGGGTACCCCGGGCACCAGGCTAGTCGGCCAAGGGCCCATGGGGGGCCGGGATAGCGTAGTGGGCACGGGTGCGCCCGCATGGTGCGGGGGCCCGGGGCGCCATTAGCCGCGTGGGCAGTGTTGGGGCACGGGTGACCCTCGGAAAGGGGCCCGGGAAGCCAGCCTGCCACATGAGCGTTTCAGGGGAGTCGCCATGGAGGGCACTCCCCGGTGTTTACGGAGCTGGTAGGCTCGGAGGCAGTGTAGTGCCCGGGGGTGCCATCGCTGGAGAATCGGCAGAGGGTCGTGCCTGCCAAGAGGTGCCACGCGTCCCAGCCATGAAACCGTGAGGGCACGGGAAGAAAATTGGGGGGCGAGGCCCGAAATTTGAGAGGACACCAACACAGGCGACGGGAATCTGGGTTTTTAGAACCAATAGCTTAAGCGAGAGGCGCTTGTTGAAGGCCCCGGGGTAGTTTAAAGGTAAATGGATAGGGTAGATTAGGAAATGTACCCCCTCCGCACCATCCATCCCCTCGCTCTCGTTGTGGGCCGCTGGACCCACTTTGGGTTAAGATCGCTGAAGTCTGGGGAGGCCATCCTGAGGCTTGAGTCGGGCCTCGACACAGGACGCGAGCTCTCCCTTGTTCCCCTCCGGGAAGGGAACGTAGGGGTTGGGGGTAGGCTAGGGGACGATAGGTTAGCCGAACAAGGACGATAAAGGGGGTTAGGGGACGAATTATAGAGGGGAAGTAAAAATAAAAATAAAAATAAAAACAAAAAAAATAAGTTGGGGCTAAATTGGGTTTTACAAATTAAGGGAGTGGGTATGGACAGTGACAGGCAAAGGCGATAGGTTGGGAGGGAGACAGGTAGGTAGGTCCGAGCCCGCCTTCTGAGTGGCCAGCACCACCGCACTCCCTCCACCAACCTGCACTGCACGGCAAGAGGCCGGCCAACTTCATCGGCTGTTGTTTTGCTACGAGGTCTGTACCGGCCGGATCGTCTGCAGCTGTTTTCTTCAAGGCCTGTGCCGGCCAACTTCATCGGCAGCTGTCGTTTTGCTGCGAGGCCTGTACCGGCCGGATCGTCTACAGCTGCTGTGTCTCAAGGCCTGTGCCGGCCAGTTCGTCTGCCGGCTGTGTTTGCCTGCAGCGGCCTTGTTCTGCAGGCTGTGTTGCCTGCTCGCCTTTGCCATGCCATAACCACTGCCCCTGTTCACCAGCCCACGTTCAATTTTGCTTTGCCCCCCCGGCCCCCCGTTCATTGCCATGTGCGCCAGGATCATCAAGCAACAGTTTGCAAGCTGCGAGAACTGCGTGTTGGCAGCGACAACACGGGCCTGCAGTGGCAGCCCGTGCACCGTGTTTGCGTCCATCCATTCATCCATTCATCCATCCATCCATTCATTGTGTTTATTGCGTGTGCCACTTGAGCTGGCACGGAGACTGCGTTTGTGCAGCCCATGCACCGTAGTGGTTCACTGCATTCAGTTCAAAAGGGAGGCCTTGGACTGCGTGTGAGCAGCCGGCCACGTTCCCTGTCACCTGCATTGCATGAGCCAGAGACTGCATGCGAGCAGCCTGGCTCCCTGCTAACTGCTTTCTTTTTGCAGAGTCCATTGATCCTGGGCCATGGTTTAGTGTAAAATTTGTAAGTTAAGATGTATTGTACTGTAAATATGAGTGCGCCCCCGGCATGTCTGTCTTAGCGCCGGCAATTTTATTTAAGTCGTCCATATGAGTGGGTTTGTTTAGGTAGTTACTCAGCCCTCAGGTTATTTATTTTGGGGACACGAATACCATGAATGTCGCACTCAGGGATCCGTAGGTAAAACGTACTAGGGGAGAACTACACATGATGGCACACGACAATTTGACGACTCGGGACGAGTCTGTAAAAAGGGGAGGGGGTAGTGTTACAGTTGTGGAAATTCGCAAACCACCATTCAGGTCCCGTAGGTGAGATATCTCTGTAAGTACATGTGTAGTCAGCCCGAACCCGTTGTTTAGATGGAATAAATGTGATTCATTCGGGCTGCGATGCTTTGAAATAGCCGTTTTTCTGTTCCATCTTTATTTTGAACCAACCACGCTCCAACCATCACACAACAACAACAACAACGCCAACAGCCACGATCTTTTCCTTCAAAACTCGCTCCCGCAAACATCGCATCACCGCCATTCCAAACGGCACCATGGCCATAAACCACCACCATAAACCCTCCACCACCTTCACCTCTCTCCTTCTGCGGCCATTCCCGCAACACCTGTGAGCACCGAGCGTCGGGCTGTCCTGGGCTCGTACAAGATACGCGCCGAGCCGCGAGTGCAAAATGCGGCCTTTCCGAGGAGAATTCGGATCAGGAATGCTACACGCCCACTTCTGATCCGTCCAATCAGCAAGCGCGGGGCGGTTTGGCCCCGCCTCCAGGCGCGTCTGTGTGGAATCGAGTTATGCAAATTCTAGGATCAGGGGAGATTCACGCCCCTTTTTCTCCGTCCAATGGGCGAGCGTGACTCCGCCCCCAAGCTCATCCGGATCCGGAAATTTGCATATGGGTTTTCCTGCCGGCCTATAAAGTGCAGAGCGCAAGGCGAATCTGGGTAGAGTTAGTTTGGAAGAGCGGAGAGTGGCAGAAAAGCGAAGAGAGTTTTTGGGCAGAGAGAAAGAAGAGTTGTTGCGCCAGAGTTGTTGTTGAGAGGCAGAGTCAGTTTGGAAGAGCGGAGAGTGGCAGAAAAGCGAAGAGAGTTTTGGGGCAGAGAGAAAGAAGAGTTGTTGCGCAAGAGTTGTTGTTGCGAGGCAGTCAAGTCGGGTTGGAGCGCGGAGTGGAGTCGGGAGGCGAGGGCGTCCAGGTAGTTTTCTGCAGTCGGCTGAGGAGAATTGGGGGAAGAGTCCGAGGAGCTTGGGTCCGAGGCAAGGAAGACGGCGGTCGGCGACGAGGTCGCGGTGGAATCGCTCGTCATGGGACCCAAGCAAGCCAGCTATACTCTTTCCCCAGAGCATCAACAATTCCCCCTTTCCCCCGTGCTGAGACAGTGCGAAAAGGGGGCCCCGTTCCCACCCCACTCCAAGCGGTGCCAACAAAACCCGCGAAGGAGCACGAAGTCGGGGCACCGCCGCGCTGCCACATATGCGGCTCATCACGAAGACGCGGGTAGGACCCACCCGGTCTCGTGGACCTGACCGCTCCTTCAGGTCCCGTGCAAATATTGGCCCACAGGCCCCGTCTGCCCCCTTGTCTTTGAGAGTGGCCTTTCCTTTTGTTTCTGTGTAAACGTGTGGGTGTGTGGCGCCAGTCTGGTGAAGTCAAACTGTTTAAGTGTTGCCGTGTGCTCGCGTAGTCGGTAGTATCTCTGCGTCATTGTTTCTTTTGTAGCATTTGATATATGTGCATTCTGTTTGGCTGTACATGTGTGCTCTCCGTGTGCCGCGGAATAAATGTGCTTGCATGTTGAATTGTTCCCCATTTCGCTGCGTCCTTTCCTTCGTTTGAATCTCCATCTTGCTTCACGTAACGGGTTCGTCGTGGGCTTAATACGCCTGATAATTAATCGGAACCGTCGAAGCCGACGATAACACCGCTCGGTTATCCCGATAGCACGGAACGGATCACTTAAGCGGCCCGTGTCCGGAGTCGACCTGCGGCGAGGTGCGATCGCCCGGTCTACCAGGCGCGTGGGTACTAAGGTAGGTCGAGTTTGGCGAACAACCCTATCCCACGCGGGTGGCCGATTGGCACGATCGTGGTGAGGCCGAAAGGCCCACCCGTGACTGGCTCCCGGCGTTAGTCCGAGAGGGTCACGACAGAATTGTCCGTCCGGTGGGCGACGTGCCGCGATTCGAGTCACGTGGCCGATCGCACGCCGGCGGGCGCGAATTTGCAACAATATATATATATATATATATATATATATATATATATATATATATATATATATATATATATATATATATATATATATATATGTTGTTCGTCTTTCGGCTGCTCCCGTTAGTGGTCGCCACAGCGGATCATCCATTATGATCCGCATACTGATTTGGCACAAGTTTTACGCCAGATGCCCTTCCTGACGCAACCCTGGTCGCCTCTTACGACACAGGGATAATGATTGGGTTTCGCCATGATTCCGGGCTGCCCTA
>NC_140961.1:104657960-104697960 GCF_056783735.1 Eptatretus burgeri | reverse complement strand
ATAGAGAAAGAAAAATGGCTAACTCAAAGCGTTGCAGCCCGGATGAATCACACATATTTCCTCTAAACAATGGGTGTGGACTAACTACACATGAACTTATCGATATATCTAACCTGAGGACCTTTCTGGTGTATTGCAAATTTCCACAGCCATAACAATACATTTAGTGGAGTAAAAATATGATCCGTATCACCTAACCCCCCAAAAATTGCAACAAAACGTTTTATTGTTTTAAATATTTTAATAGGTCATGTTGCGTGCCAGAAAAAAGTCTCGGGTAATGACCCCAGTAAAGGGGTTAATTTACATATTTTCAAGATGGCCGCCAGTGAAAATTTCAATGTACTACAAACTTTTTTATGGTTGATTTTAGACCCTATAAATGTATTAGCAACATATAGGAACATGGGGTTTCTGAATCAAATGAACATAGTTTCTCCCACCTATGACGTCATAGCGAAAACCAAAAGCCAACCCCCTTTCTTAGGATGAAAGAGCTCAGACAAAAAGCCCCACCAAGAAGATCACAAGGTGATTATGAATAACTGCTCTTTAGGCCTCCCATATGCACTTGTACGGTGCTGCCATCTGTGACTTTCAACTAAAACAATAGAATTTCTGGAACTGCTGATATTCACCTTTTCAATGTCCTTCAAAAGCATTGTCATGATGATTGTCAGCAATACGAGCTTCCCAGCTGCAGTCAGCAACACTGACAGGCGAAGATACGGACTTACTTATTCTTCTGCTTTACCATTTTGCTGAAGGTGGCAAGCGGGACTTGTACTTCTGATCTGACAAGACGCAGGACCAAAGCAGAGTGTATCACATAAACAGACTGAAGAGCCTCTTAGGATCCCAGGCATCTACCATGATGCTGTTCGTACATGCCTTTACTGGATGTGATATGACTTTGCGCATATTTGGGGTTGGCAAGAAATCTCTCTTCCAGAAAGTCATGAAAGGTGATGCTGGTTTGAGGTCATGTGCCCAAGCATTTGCTACACCAGGTCAAAGCACAGACGCAATTGTAGAGATTGGGTACAAGGCAATGGTCCAGGTGTTTGGTGGAAAGGGAACAGATACTCTCACTTCGTTGCGCCACAGCATCTTGACAAAGAAAGTGGTATCGGCTGTTTCGTTTGTTACCCCAGAGCATCTGCGCTAACTGAAGCGGCTACCAAGCACCATTCACTCCGCACGTATTTCCAGATCATGACATGGATGGGAGAAAAGGCAGATTTGGAAGCAACAGACTGGGGGTGGAAAAGAGAGGAGAATCAGTTCATCCCAGTAATGAATGAAATGAATGCCGCACCAGACTCTTTGCTTAAGGTAGTTCACTGCAACTGCACTACCGGGTGCAGTACTCAACGTTGCACATGCAGAACCTACAGTCTACCATGCACATCAGCTTGTGGACAGTGCCAAGTACAGTCATCTAGCAACCCTTTCAATCAAATGTTGGGGCATGAGAATGAGAATGATGACAATGACAATGCTGAGATGATCTAGGGCGACAATGGGCGTGGCTTATGGTAAGGCTGTGTGGCATACATACAGATTTATTTTGGATTGATGATGTCCCATCTATGTAATTACAGGAAAGGGACAGCTTAACTAGTTCAAGGAGGTAAATGATAGCATCACATGTCATTACATATTATAAAACAACAGATTTTATATGGCATACTCATTTATCTTTTAACTATGATGTCATACACGTCATAGTTATGTCATAGTACGTCATAGGCGGATGGAACTATGTTTATTTGATTCAGAAACCCCATGTTCCAATCTGTTGCCAATACATTTATAGGGTCTAAAATCAACCATAAAAAAGTGTGCAGTGCATTGAAATTTTTATTGGCGGCCATCTTGAAAATATGCAAATTAACCCCTTTACCGGGGTCAGATTACCCGAGACTTTTTTTTCTGGAATTCACCAAGACCTGTTAAAGCATTTAAAACAATAAAATGTTTTGTTGCAATTTTTTTGGGGTTCAACCGTATATTGACTACTAATTTTATAGCAGCCTCTGGTGGCCTCAACACGTACGTCAAGGACAATGTCTGGCAGCTTAAAACCTTGCCCATATTCTGAAGCTCGTACACTCAAATGTTGGGAACTCTTGGTACGACAGTTTGGCCATGAAAGAATAACATACAAATGCACAAACACGCAAATAAACCCACAAACCCTTGAAAATATGTATATCTAAAACATAATATTTGTCGTCTGTCTCTCTGTCTGTCAATCTGTATGGTTGTGTTTTATTGCAAAGACCGTAGGACCGACAACCACCACATTTGACACACAGACCAAGCCTGACCTGGGGATTGTCCGAAGGGTATTTTCATCCATCAACTCAGCCTTTCAAGGTCACTTTTCCCTCTTTTTTATTTATATACAATCTGATTGGCTAACAGCTATCACGTGACACGTAACACGGGAAAAGGCCAGCATATCTAATACGCCGAAACATGTCTTACACCCATTGGTTAGCCAGCTGACCTGACCAAACACAATTATAACCTAACAAAACTAGAAGGGCACTCAGTAGAGCACATACCTCCGCCAGGTAATGCCTGATGCATGAGAACATCACGGGTCCAATAAATTTTGAGATATCGTGCTATATATCGTTTTTGAGATATTGTGCAATATATAGTTTTTGAGAGATTGTGCAATATATCGTTCTTGAGATATCGTGCTATATATCGTTCTTGAGCTATCTTGATATATATCGTTTTTGAGATATCGTGCAATGTATCCTTTTTGAGATATCGTGCTATGTAGCGTTTTTAAGATGTCGTGCTATATATCCTTTTTGAGGTGTGCTATATATCCTTTTTGAGATATCGCGCCATGTATCATTTTTGAGATATCGTGCAATATATCGTTTTTGAGATATCGTGCTATATATAGTTTTTGAGATATCGTGCTTTCTATCGTTTTTGAGATATCGTGTTCCATATCGTTTTTGAGATATCGTGCTACATATCATTTTTGAGATACCGTGCAATATATCGTTATTGAGATATCGTGCAATATATCATTTTTGAGATATTGTGATATCTATAGTTTTTGAGATATCGTGCTATATATCATTTTTGAGATATCGTGCTATGTATCCTTTTTGAGATATCGTGCTATGTATCCTTTTTGAGATATCGCGCCATGTATCGTTTTTGAGATATCGTGCAATATATCGTTTTTGAGATATCGTGCTATATATACTTTTTGAGATATCGTGCTTTCTATCGTTTTTGAGATATTGTGTTCCATATCGTTTTTGAGATATCGTGTTCCATATCATTTTTGAGATACCGTGCGATATATCGTTATTGAGATATCGTGCAATATATCATTTTTGAGATATTGTGCTATCTATCGTTTTTGAGATATCGTGCTATCTATCGTTTTTGAGATATCGTGCTATATATCGTTTTTGAGATATTGTGCTATATATCGTTTTTGAGATATTGTGCTATATATCGTTTTTTTAGATATCGTGCTATGTATCCTTTTTGAGATATCGTGCTATGTATCCTTTTTGAGATATCGTGCTATGTATCCTTTTTGAGATATCGTGCTATGTATCCTTTTTGAGATATCGCGCCATATATCGTTTTTGAGATACCGTGCTTTCTATAGTTTTTGAGATATCGTGCTTTCTATCGTTTTTGAAATATCGTGCTCCATATCGTTTTTGAGATACAGTGCTTGATATCGTTTTTGAGATATCGTGCAATATATCGTTTTTGAGATACCGTGCAATATATCGTTTTTGAGATACCGTGCAACATATCGTTTTTGAGATATCGTGCTATATATCGTTTTTGAGATTTCGTGCAATATATCGTTTTTGAGATATCGCGCTCCATATCGTTTTTGAGGTTTCGTGCGATATATCGTTTTTGAGACATCATGCGATATATCGTTTTTGAGATATCGTGCTATATATCGTTTTTGAGATTTCGTGCAATATATCGTTTTTGAGATATCGCGCTCCATATCGTTTTTTATGTTTCGTGCTATATATCGTTTTTGAGATATCATGCAATATATCGTTTTTGAGACATCATGCGATATATCGTTTTTGAGATATCGCGCTCCATATCGTTTTTGAGATATCGTGCTATATATCGTTTTTGAGATATCGTGCAATATATCGTTTTTGAGATATCGTGCTATATATCGTTTTTGAGATTTCGTGCAATATATCGTTTTTGAGATATCGCGCTCCATATCGTTTTTGAGATATCGTGCTACATATCGTTTTTGAGATATCGTGCTATATATCGTTTTTGAGATATCGTGCAATATATCTTTTTTGAGATACCGTGCAACATATCGTTTTTGAGATATCGTGCTATATATCGTTTTTGAGATTTCGTGCAATATATCGTTTTTGAGATATCGCGCTCCATATCGTTTTTTATGTTTCGTGCTATATATCGTTTTTGAGATATCGTGCAATATATCGTTTTTGAGATACCGTGCGATATATCGTTTTTGAGACATCATGCGATATATCGTTTTTGAGATATCGCGCTCCATATCGTTTTTGAGATATCATGCTATATATCGTTTTTGAGATATCGTGCAATATATCGTTGTTGAGATATCGTGCAATATATCGTTGTTGAGATATCGTGCTATATATCGTTCTTGAGATATCGTGCTGTGTATCCTTTTTGAGATATTGTGCTATGCATCCTTTTTGAGATATCGTGCTATGTATCGTTTTTGAGATGTCGTGCTATATATCCTTTTTGAGGTGTGCTATATATCCTTTTTGAGATATCGCGCCATATATCGTTTTTGAGATATCGTGCAATATATAGTTTTTGAGATATCGCGCTCCATATCGTTGTTGAGATATCGTGCTATATATATCGTTCTTGAGATATCGTGCTATATATCGTTTTCGAGATATCGTGCTATGTATCGTTTTTGAGATGTCGTGCTATGTATCCTTTTTGAGGTGTGCTAGATATCCTTTTTGAGATATCGCGCCATATATCGTTTATGAGATATCGTGCAATATATAGTTTTTGAGATATCGCGCTCCATATCGTTTTTGAGATATCGTGCTATATATCGTTCTTGAGATATCGTTGTTGAGATATCGTGCTATATATCGTTGTTGAGATATCGTGCTATGTATCCTTTTTGAGATGTCATGCTATGTATCCTTTTTGAGGTGTGCTAGATATCCTTTTTGAGATATCGCGCCATATATCGTTTTTGAGATCTCGTGCTTTATATAGTTTTTGAGATACCGTGCTATAGATAGTTTTTGAGATATCGTGCTTTCTATCGTTTTTTGAGATATCGTGCTCCATATCGTTTTTGAAATATCGTGCTCCATATCGTTTTTGAGATACCGTGCTATATATCATTTTTGAGATACAGTGCTATATATCGTTTTTGAGATATCGTGCATTATATCGTTTTCGAGAAATCGTGCTAGATATCGTTTTTGAGGTGTGCTATATATCCTTTTTGAGATATCGCGCCATATATCGTTTTTGAGATAACGTGCAATATATAGTTTTTGAGATATCGTGCTTTCTATCGTTTTTGAGATATCGTGCTCCATATCGTTTTTGAGATATCGTGTTATATATCATTTTTGAGATATCGTGCTATATATCATTTTTGAGATATCGTGAAATATATAGTTTTTGAGATATCGTGAAATATATCGTTTTTGAGATATCGTGTTCCATATCATTTTTGAGATACCGTGCAATATATCGTTATTGAGATATCGTGCAATATATCATTTTTGAGATATTGTGCTATCTATAGTATTTGAGATATGGTGCTATATATCGTTTTTGAGATATCGTGCTATATATCGTTTTTGAGATATCGTGCTATGTATCCTTTTTGAGATGTCGTGCTTTGTATCCTTTTTGAGATATCGCGCCATGTATCGTTTTTGAGATATCGTGCAATATATCGTTTTTGAGATATCGTGCTATATATACTTTTTGAGATATCGTGCTTTCTATCGTTTTTGAGATATTGTGTTCCATATTGTTTTTGAGATATCGTGCTATATATCGTTTTTGAGATATTGTGCTATATATCGTTCTTGAGATATCGTGCTATATATCGTTTTTGAGATATCGTGCTATATATCGTTTTTGAGATATTGTGCTACATATCGTTTTTGAGATATCGTGCTATGTATCCTTTTTGAGATATCGTGCTATGTATCCTTTTTGAGATATCGTGCTATGTATCCTTTTTGAGATATCGCGCCATATATCGTTTTTGAGATACCGTGCTTTCTATATTTGTTGAGATATCGTGCTTTCTATCGTTTTTTTGAGATATCGTGCTCCATATCGTTTTTGAAATATCGTGCTCCATATCGTTTTTGAGATACAGTGCAACATATCGTTTTTGAGATATCGTGCTATATATCGTTTTTGAGATTTCGTGCAATATATCGTTTTTGAGATTTCGCGCAATATATCGTTTTTGAGGTTTCGTGCTATATATCGTTTTTGAGATACCGTGCAATATATCGTTTTTGAGATACCGTGCAACATATCGTTTTTGAGATATCGTGCTATATATCGTTTTTGAGATATCGTGCAATATATCGTTTTTGAGATACCGTGCGATATATCGTTTTTGAGACATCATGCGATATATCGTTTTTGAGATATCGCGCTCCATATCGTTTTTGAGATATCGTGCTATATATCTTTTTGAGATATCGCGCCATATATCGTTTTTGAGATATCGTGCAATATATAGTTTTTGAGATATCGCGCTCCATGTCGTTTTTGAGATATCGTGCTATATATCGTTCTTGAGATATCGTTGTTGAGATATCGTGCTATATATCGTTCTTGAGATATCGTGCTATATATCATTTTTGAGATATCGTGCTATGTATCTTTTTGAGATATCGCGCCATATATCGTTTATGAGATATCGTGCAATATATAGTTTTTGAGATATCGCGCTCCATATCGTTTTTGAGATATCGTGCTATATATCGTTCTTGAGATATCGTGCTATATATCGTTTTTGAGATATCGTGCTATGTATCCTTTTTGAGATATCGTGCTATGTATCCTTTTTGAGATATCGTGCTATGTATCCTTTTTGAGATGTCGTGCTATGTATCCTTTTTGAGATGTCGTGCTATATATCCTTTTTGAGATATCGCGCCATATATCGTTTTTGAGATCTCGTGCTTTATATAGTTTTTGAGATACCGTGCTATAGATAGTTTTTGAGATATCGTGCTTTCTATCGTTTTTTGAGATATCGTGCTCCATATCGTTTTTGAAATATCGTGCTCCATATCGTTTTTGAGATATCGTGCTATATATCGTTCTTGAGATATCGTTGTTGAGATATCGTGCTATATATCGTTCTTGAGATATCGTGCTATGTATCGTTTTTGAGGTGTGCTATATATCTTTTTGAGATATCGCGCCATATATCGTTTATGAGATATCGTGCAATATATAGTTTTTGAGATATCGCGCTCCATATCGTTTTTGAGATACCGTGCTATATATCGTTCTTGAGATATCGTGCTATATATCGTTTTTGAGATATCGTGCTATGTATCCTTTTTGAGATGTCGTGCTATGTATCCTTTTTGAGGTGTGCTAGATATCCTTTTTGAGATATCGCGCCATATATCGTTTTTGAGATCTCGTGCTTTATATAGTTTTTGAGATACCGTGCTATAGATAGTTTTTGAGATATCGTGCTTTCTATCGTTTTTTGAGATATCGTGCTCCATATCGTTTTTGAAATATCGTGCTCCATATCGTTTTTGAGATATCGTGCTATATATCGTTTTTGAGATATCGCGCCATGTATCGTTTTTGAGATATCGTGATTTCTATCGTTTTTCAGATATCGTGCTCCATATTGTTTTTGAGATATCGCGCCATATATCCTTTTTGAGGTGTGCTTTATATCCTTTTTTGAGATATCGCGCCATATATCGTTTTTGAGACATCGTGCTTTATATAGTTTTTGAGATATCGTGCTTTCTATCGTTTTTGAGTTATCGTGCTCCATATCGTTTTTGAGATGTTGTGCCATATATCCTTTTTAAGGTGTGCTATACATCCTTTTTTGAGATATCGCGCCATGTATCGTTTTTGAGATATCGTGCTTTATATAGTTTTTGAGATATCGTGCTCCATATCGTTTTTGAGATATCGCGCCATATATCGTTTTTGAGGTGTGCTTTATATCCTTTTTTGAGATATCGCGCCATATATCGTTTTTGAGATATCGTGCTTTATATAGTTTTTGAGATATCGTGCTTTCTATCGTTTTTGAGTTATCGTGCTCCATATCGTATTTGAGATGTCATGCCATATATCCTTTTTGAGGTGTGCTATATATCCTTTTTTGAGATATCGCGCCATATATAGTTTTTGAGATATCATGCTATATATAGTTTTTGAGATATCATGCTTTCTATCGTTTTTGAGATATCGTGCTCTCTATCGTTTTTGAGATATCGTGCTTTCTATCGTTTTTGAGATATCGTGCCATATATCGTTTTTGAGATATCGTGCTATATATAGTTTTTGAGATATCGTGCAAAATATCATTTTTGAGATATCGTGGTATCTATCGTTTTTGAGATATCGTGCTATATATCGTTTTTGAGATATCGTGCTATATATCGTTTTTGAGATATAGTGCTATGTATCCTTTTTGAGATGTCCTGCCATATATCCTTTTTGGAGATATCGCGCCATATCGTTTTTGAGATCTCGTGCTTTATATAGTTTTTCAGATACCGTGCTATATATAGTTTTTGAGATATCGTGCTCCATATCGTTTTTGAGATATCGTGCTTTATATAGTTTTTCAGATACCGTGCTATATATAGTTTTTGAGATATCGTGCTCCATATCGTTTTTGAGATATCGTGCTATATATCATTTTTGAGATATCGTGCTATATATCATTCATGAGATATCGTGCTATGTATCATTTTTGAGATACCGTGCTATATATCGTTTTCGAGATATCGTGCTATATATAGTTTTTGAGATATCGTGCTATATATCATTTTTGAGATATCGTGCAATATATCATTTTTGAGATATCGTGCAATATATCGTTTGAGATATCGTGCTATATATAGTTTTTGAGATATCGTGCTCTCTATCGTTTTTGAGATATCGTGCAATATATCGTTTTTGAGATATCGTGAAATATATCGTTTTTGAGATATCGTGCTATATATCATTTTTAGCTCTATCTCTCAACGGTGAAGAATCACTTAAAAAATTATTGTAGTCGGATCCAGATCTGGATCTTCACTAAAATCGATTCAGTTCGTCCTTGTCACACACCCAACCTGCCCACAAAATTTCATCCGGATCTGTCCACAACATTTTGAGATATCCTGTTCAAAGATAAACAGACAAACAGACAGAAAGAGGTGAAAACACAACCTCCTTCACCCTTGCTGGAGGAGGTAAATAATACGTTCGCCATTTTCGTGGTGCGGTAAGCTGAAGCCATGTACTATGGTAAGTGTTGTGTAGTATTCACAATCAACATGCCTGCCCTATGTTTCCCCTTCATTGTAAAGCAAGCATGAGCACATATTTATCTATATATTTTATCATGAGACCCACCATTATCTATATATGGTGGGTCTCATGGTCTTTTAGAAGACCCGAACACGTATCAGCCTCAACCTGTTGGCCTTCAACCCTTGAATCAGGTTCATGCTCATACACTGCCTCGGTTGTTTTTTTCTTCCAGGAGCAACCGTTTTCCCTTGACAAATTTCTCCCCCACATCTAAAGCTCCCTCCATTTGAGGGTGGTTTCATGGTCTGCTGCATGGAGGCTCCACAACCTCAACTTTGCCGAACTCGTACGATCACTGGTGGTGCGAACAATCGGACATTTAGAGTCAAGTCGATATTTGGTGATTGGACTGATTAATTGTACGGCTTGCTTTTTGGTGGAGGGTGATGAGAAAATTAATGTCAAACTTTGAGGGAAAGACTATTAATTATTAATTACATATGCAAATTTTTATATAACACTTGGTTATCATGCTCTCCAACCTCTGACCCTCCCCATCTTGCGTGGCAGTTCCTTGAGACATCCAGCTCTTTGCGAAGGGCCTCAAGCACAATAAATACAGATCTCTTCAGTGACAACAGAAATCTTATATATGGAAACAGAATTCTCAATTAAACATTCCATGGTAAATCCACAGGTTTTCACGAGTTGTGCATATTGTGGTGTGGTGCAGTTTTGCAACAAAAGGTGGCATCAACACTTAACTAATTATTTCCGTTCGTAGAATGGGTATCCCAGCTAGTAGATAATATCATTACGAATTTGGAAGTCTTGTGCACACAGACATTCAGGTCCCCATAGCTCAGTTATTTCGATAAGTAAATGTGGATAGATTTCCCTTGGTTCCCTTGTTTAATGGGTTTCCCTTTCCCTTGTTTAATGGGTAATTAAATGTACATGCGCTGCAAGTTATTTTTATAGATAGGATTTTTACACTTATAACGACAACAACGCCATCTTCACTTTCACATGGCAACGCTCTGCTTGCGACATCCTTCGCGCGCTCGCCAGCAAGCAAACGCATGGGCGGAGCCTGACATAGGCATGGCGTCCCTCCTTAGCCAATCGGCAAGGAGCGAGTGTCTCACCCTCCCCGTTTCCGACTCAACACGATCGCCATTATGCACTCTGCCAGAGGTGAGGAGATGGGCGGAGCCACAAACGCCTCCGCTTGGGACTTCGCCCAGAAGGGTGGGAGTTATCCTGCCTACCATGCGTCTGTCCAATGGAGGGCGGCCAGGGAATAGTGCGATGGTTCCGGCCAATCAAGAGGCGAGCGGTCAGGAGAAGAGGCCCCTCCCTCCGAGAGAGAAAAGGTTGGCGATTTTGGATGAACGGGGGAGATTAATCTCATCCTGTAACCGGCATCTGCTCTAGTCTCGTCCTGTCGCCAGCGTCTGCTCTCATCTCGTCCTGTCGCTGGAGTCTGGTTCTCCGTCAGCTCGAGCGCGTGGTCTGCTTGAGCACGGAAGGCATCACTCGACGCTTCTGGTCTCGTGTCGACACTGGTGCTGGCCTGGTCGCATCTCGACGCGGCTGGTCTCGTCCTGGTTCGCTCGTCTCATCGAAGACCGCACGAGGCGGGAAGGTCCCTTTCGTTTCTTTTGGGTGTGCGTCCGTCTGTGGGCCCTGTTTGTAAGTAGGAATTGTTTAAGTGATCTTTGCTGTACATACTTGCATCTCTATTAGTCGTGATAACTCTGCCCTTACGTGCTTCCCTCCTTCCCCACCTACTGTTAATAAATACCCCATTTGTTGAATGTTTCAGCTCGTTTCTGTCCCTTCCTTCATTGGTTTAGCAAGGTGCGTGTTGGGGAATTAAAAAGGCCGTTGCTGCAGCAATTGTACATTTGGACCGACGGGACTTCGGTAACCATCTGCTCGGGTTACGCACGGGTCAAGCACGCATACGGCTCGTCCCGTACGAGTGCCGTCGAGGGTGTGAATCCTGGGTAGCTCACCACGTGGGCCTCTAGGCATTTTGAAGTTTGGCAAATAACCCTGTCCCACGTGGTTGATTTCTTGACGATTCACGGTTCTGTAAGGTACGATCTAGATTCCGGGTGTTCGGTAGAATCGACCCTACTGCTCCACCTCAAGGTCGTACTCGCAGCCGATACCCGGCCCCCAACAATGCAAGGTCAAGATGGCACAGCATTGAGATTCACAATCACACCTCGTCCAAGTAAAAGACATCCTTTAAAAGGTCTTAACTGATAATGATTTTGATGATCACATCACCCCACTTCCCATGTAGTCCATGAGCCAAGTGCGGAAATTTGACTTGTCAGTACAACCTGAGGTGGCAAAGCCTTGGTGGGGGTTTTTTTTTTTTTTGGAAAGGTCTATGGCTCGGGAACATATTTTGATGTGATGACTATTTCACAATGAAAGCTTTATAAGTTTGTGGGCAAAAACCATGGATTTTTTCATTCCAATTTTCAAAAAATGGATTTCATATGGTTTTATTGAAGAATCTGCAATTTTGCTGAGTGAATTCTATACATTTTGACCTATGGTTGCCATGGAAACGGCCATTTTGGGTCAAAACCTGCATTTTATTAAAATCATTTTTAAAAAACAATTTGAAACTAGAACTGCCACTTTATAACTGCTGGCAGTGATGACCGGGTACCCAGTCCGTCCGCCTTTGACACAACTGACACAACGTGAGACTTAAATCATAGTCGCAAAGTCTCGCATTTATCGGATAAGCGGTGCCAGAGAAAACATTATTTAATGGTGATACAAACACAGGTCTGCTTCGAGACGGCGCGGAACAGACGAGTTACGAACCGGGCAGCACAAAGCGTTCAATTTCCTTATTACTGGCGACCAGATTCAAATAATTAAATAATTCTGGCTGCCAAACCACACGGCCGATCAGGTTGAAATTTTAAACTTTTGTTTCCCATGTAGCCTAAATTATAAATATGAAGTTTCGCATATATAGAAGTAGTGGTTCCAGAGTAAACATGAATTAATATTTATCCTTCAATCTAAGATGGCGGCCAAACCATGTGACTTGTGACCTCATAATTTTTACCATGTATGCAGATATCATGGAGGATGACAGACGCAAATTTTCGCTTCGATAGGTTAAGCAGTTCCAGAGAAAACATTATTTAATATTTTTTCTTAAATTCAACATGGCTGCCAAACCATGTGAGCTATCAATTAGAAATTAACAAACTTGTATTCCCTACTCATGTGCAATAGGGGTGTGAAGTTTCCCCTTGATCAGATCAGGTGTTCTGGAGAAGAAGATGTTTGAAGGTTTTAAGGTAAATTCAAGATGGCCGCCAAACCATGTGACCAATCAAGAACAAATTAACAAACTTGAGAAAGGACCTCATGGGGAATATATGTGTGAAGTTTCGGCTTAATCTGTCTTGCCTTTCTGGAGAAGAAGATTTTTAAAATTTATTCATTTTCAATCCAAGATGGCTGACGAACCATGTGACCTATGACATCAGAAATTTATATTCTGCTTCCAACTGGGTATTGGAACACGTTTGTAAAGTTTCGTGTTAATCGGTAAAGGTGCGTTTTTCTATCCAAGATGGCCGCCAAACCATGTGACGTGTGATGTCATAATTTTTACCATGCGTGCATACACGATGGTAGATGATAATTGCAAATTTTCGATTCGTTTGGTTCAGCGGTTCCAGAGAAAACATTATTTAATATTTTTCTTAAATCCAAGATGGCGGCCAAACCGTCTAACGTATCAATTCGAAATTAACAAACTTATATCGCCTACGTGTCCCGAATATAGTTCTGAAATCTCCCCTTCATCCGACCAGCGCTTCTGGAGAAGAAGATGTTTGAAGGTTTTAGGGTTTTTTCAAGATGGCCGCCGAACCATGTGACCGATCAAGAACAAATTAACAAACTTGAGAAAGGACCTCATGTGGAATATATGTGTGAAGTTTCGTCTTCATCTGTCTTGCCCTTCTGGAGAAGAAGATTTTTAAAATTTATTCATTTTCAATCCAAGATGGCTGCCGAACCTTGTGACCTATGATATCATAAATTTAAATTCTGCTTTCCATCGTCGACCCGAACAAGTGTGTGAAGTTTCGTGTAAATCGGTTAAAGTCTATTTTTCTATCCAAGATGGCCGCCAAACCATGTGACTTCTGAGGTAAAAATTTTTTACCATGTATGCAGACTTGAGGGAGGAAGGCACTTGCAAATTTTCGCTTTGATGGCTTATGAAATACCAGAGAAAACATTATTTAATATTTTTCTTAAATCCAACATGGCGGCCAAACCATGTGACCTATCACTTTGAAATTAACAAACTTGCATCGCATACATGTCACGAATATAGTTCTGAAATCTCTCGCCTTCATTGGACCAGCGCTTCTGGAGAAGAAGATGTTTGAAGGTTTTAAGGTTTTTTCAAGATGGCCGCCAAACCATGTGACGTATCAACAACAAATTAACAAACTTGAAAGAGGACCTCAGGGGGGAATGTGACTGTAAAGTTTAGCCTCAATCTGCACAGCCGTTCTGGGAGAAGAAGATTTTTTTAAAAAAAACACAAAAAAACAAGATGGCGGCCGAATTAAGTCACTGATGACGTCAAAATATTTTTTTTCTACGATGAATTTTTGTGTAGATGATGCTCAAGAAATTTCAAATTTTTGCCATGTGGCGTTCTACTTGACGAATTTTTACTGGGATACCTCTTCACTGATGACGTCACGAAAAATCACACGTATTCCCGAGAGGGAGCTTGTTCAAATGTATCAAGCGAAATTTTTTTACACTAGAAGGTTTCCGAGATACAGAGGTCCAAAGTTGATCTGTTTTTTCAAGATGGCGCCCATACCACGTGACCTATGACGTCATAATTATCAATTATGTATGCTATCAAAAAAGATACATATCTGGTGAAAATTTTGTGTCGATTGGTCTTACCATTTCTGAGAAAATGGCATTTAAAGCGAAAAAAACTGGAAATTTTGCAAATTTACGGCGGAAGAAAAATAATAATAAAAATAATAATAATAATAATAAACAGAAGAAAAACAATAGGTTATCCAGTCCATTTGACTGGATACCCTAACTAGAGGGGGAACACTCGGGAGTGCAAAACCTGCGCCGCCAATACTGCTGGGTCACTCAAGTGAACCTTATATCTTATTCATGAAATATGTCAACAGTGCTGACAGAGTTATAGTTCTTTTCTCCAACATTTTTTTTTGGGGGGGGGGGGTTGGAAATCACTTTAAATATGTAAAAATGCAAAAAAAATAAAAATATATCGTAATTTTGTTGAAAAAAAAAGTTTCAAAAATTTTTTTTTCCTCACAATTTTTTTTTGGGGGGGTTGGAAATCACTTAAAACATGTAAAAATGCAAAAAAAAATATTTTTCTTCAACAATTTTTTTTGGGGGGGGAGTTGGAAATCACTTAAAATATGTAGAAACGCAAACAAAAAAATTTTTTTCTCTAACAATTTTTTTTGGGGGGTAACAAATTTTTTTGAGGGGGGGCTGGAAATCACCTAAAACGTAGAAATGCAAAAAAAAAAAATTCTCTATTTTTTGGGGGGTAACAATTTTTTGGGGGGTTGGAAGTCACTTAAAACATGTAGAAATGCAAAAAAAACCCATTTCTCTAACAGGTTTTTTTTGGGGGGGGGAAAAATTTTTTTTTGGGGGGGGGTTGGAAACCACTTAAGACATGTAAAAATGCAAAAAAAAAATTTCTCAAACTATTTTTTTTGGGGGGGGTTGGAAATCACTTAAAATATGTAGAAAGCATAAAAAAAAAAATTTCTCTAACAATTTTTTTGGGGGGGTAACAAATTTTTTTGGGGGGGGTTGGAACACTGAAAACGTATAAATGCAAAAAAAAAATTCTCTATTTTTCTGGGGGGGTAACAATTTTTGGGGGAGGGGTTGGAAGTCACTTAAAACATGTAGAAATGCAAAAAAAAAAATTTCTCTAACAATTTTTTTTGGGGGTGAACATTTTTTTGGGGGGGTTGGAAATCACTTAAAACATGTAGAAATGCAAAAAAATTCTCTATTTTTTTGGGGGGGTAACAATTTGGGGGGGTTGGAAGTCACTTAAAACATGTAGAAATGCAAAAAAACCCCCATTTCTCTAACAATTTTTTTTGGGGGTGAACAATTTTTTTGGGGGTGGGGTTGGAAACCACTTAAAACATGTAGAAATGCAAAAAAAAAAATTCTCTATTTTTGGGGGTAACAATTTTTTGGGGGGTTGGAAGTCACTTAAAACATGTAGAAATGCAAAAAAACATTTCTCTAACAAGTTTTTTGGGGGGGGGGAACACTTTTTTTGGGGAGGGGTTGGAAATCACTTAAAACATGTAGAAATGCAAAAAAAAATTTTTTTTTTTTCTCGAACAATTTTTTTTGGGGGGGGGTGGGATACCCATTCTACGAACGGAAACAAAAATACCAAAGTCCAAATTTTAATGGCATGATCCTTGGACCATACCTAACCCCCCCACCAAGTTTCGTCAAAATCCGTCAAGGAGTTTTTCCGTAATACTGTTCACAAACAAACAAACAAACAAACAAACAGACAGGGGTGAAAACAGTAACCTCCGTCCATCTTCGATGGCGGAGGTTAACTAGAAGGGCACTGCAGGTGGAGCGCATACCTCCGCCAGGCAATACCTCATCCACAAGAGCATATCCGGCCCAACACATTTTTCAAATACCATGCTATGTATAGTTTTTGGCCCGATCTTTCAATCGTGAAGAATCAGTTTGAAAATGAAAAAATTCTCGCATCCGGATCTTCACCAAAATCGAATCAATTCTTCCTTGCCACACACCCAACCTGTCCACCAAGTTTCGTCCGTATCAGTCCACAACTTTTTGAGATATCCTGCACACAGACAGACAGACAGACAGACAGAAAAGGGGTGAAAACAATCTCCTTCATGTTCAGTGGCAGAAGAAATAACTCAAGGAATCAAATTTTTGAATGACCATGTATGGTAGTTCATCAGACTCCAAATACTAGAAATCTCTATTTCATTATCTATCTCTCCAAGGAGAAGTAAATTATTGCAGAAATTTTTTTGTAAGGTCCACTTGGCTGCGCCTGGGTGGATTTGAGGGTAGTGGAGTGGCAGCTGAAACCCGAATCCTATCCAGGTTCCTCCTAATGACTCCATCTTTCCTCTTTACTTCTTTGGGTTCCTTCTTGGTCTTCCTCGTGAACGGGGCTGAGACATGGATAATCACAAAACGATGTTAGGGGGTTTGCAGGACATTGTGCCAGGACATCTGGGAACATCGAGTTCAGGAACATTGTGCCAGGACATCCGGGAACATCGAGTTCAGGAACTTTGTGCCAGAAGTTCAGAAATAGTGAAAGGTCTGGTTACCTGGCCACAGAAACATGATCATCGAAGGACAGGGAGACGTTCACTAAACCACACTTGGATGCATCTGGGATTGGGACGCGTATGGCTGAACTCGAGAAAGTCATGCAGGAAAGACCTCGCTGAAAGAGTAGAGTGACAATTTATATCAAATCCAACCTTGAACGACTAAATACAAAGATCTATTGAAAATACAGCATGGTACACATGTTTAGCATGCCCATGTGTAAAAAAGGTTAACGATATGAGGAACTCAGGTTCAAATGTCATGTGCCATAAGTATTTGTCCACTGTCTACTCACACTGTGTCTACGTACACCATTGTCATACATGTGACTGATGTACAAGCTGCCCCTGCTACTGCCACTGCTACAAATGTTACTACAACTACGACTACTACTTCTGCTACTACTACCACTCCGCATCACCACCGAAGTGACGTAGCTGGTTACCTGACCACAGAAAAGGATCATCCCCCAAGTTTGTTCCCTTGGGACAAGGGGAACATGTGGACCACGTGCTCCAGAGAGTATGTCGTAAATACATCGTGAATATGTCGTAAAGCCACAATACGTCTGGTTTGATAGATCGTGTTCAAAATCACCATACATGGTACATCAATGGTTCAACAAACTCGCTTCCAAAGCCATTCTGCAAAGTATAGATTTCCAATGAAAAATACAAATTGAAAATCATTTCATAAACAAGCTCAACATGCATGCTGTTCATGTCATACCGCTGGCAACATTAACAAAATGGAACTTACATCAATGACTTATCTGAAAGATGGGTAGATTTGGCCTAGATATTTTGTTCTGCAATTCTGTCCTTATATTATTAGTTTAATCTGGAATTGGAATTCCAGATAATGTATTGTCATCGTGCTCCGTCCGTCCGTCTCATATTTCGACTTCTCCGGCAACACCGCTGGGCCGATCCGGCTGGGATTTGGCAGCGAGGTTTCGCTCCTCACTGGTAACGGGGACTGCAAAGCTCGTTCTGGTCACGTGACTTTAGGTTGGTCAAAATGGCGGTCGTGTAAATTCCTTCAAAATTCTTCTTCTCCAGACTCACCAGTCAGAATGCTACAACATTGGGCTATGGTTCTGATAAGCTACAGGTCCAGTGGTCCTATTTTTCAATTATTTGTCAACATTTATTGTTTGGATGTAGTATTTAAAATCTTCTTCCATAACTGCAACAATTAAGCCCCACTTTGTGGGGTCAGCCAGGACAAACGGTTCTGTCAGAAGTCCTTCTGGAATCAGCTGGCCAGGCCAGATGTTCGACGGTGTTGGCCAGAATTTCTAATTTGTTCAGGGTGCCCAGGTTAACTCACCTACTCTTCGTGAAAGACACCTTGGGATCCATAATATCCACTAACGGCCAGTGCTGGCAGATGGATCCTTTGGCTCAACATCCATCCAAGGGAAGGCACACAAATTGTTGAATCACCCAGCCTGTACATCCATCCATTGGGACCATACTCTGTGCAGAGTGTTGGTGATGCCGAAGCAGTCTCCTTGACTATTGGACACAATCCTGGACGGGTCACCACTCCAACACAGGATACCAGCAAACTGGCACTCATTTTGCCGCCCTCGGAAGGACGACAGGCAAAGTCAACCCCACCTGGTATTAATTCAACAGCCGAGTGGGATTTAAACTAAGGATCCTAGGATCCCAAGCCCTACACCCTAACCATTAAGCCAACACCAGGCATTCCCAGCCTGTGAAACACCGGGATGACAAGTCACAGCTGAGTCGAGATTCAAACAAAGGCGAGACGGCTTCGGAGCGAGTCGGTGTACCTCTCGACCATCCTGCTGGCCCATATTGCTGCTTCATGAAGTGTAAAAGTGTGGCAACCGATAAGGGGGTTTCAGTACCCATGATGCAGTGTTCGGGAACCATATTGGTTGGCAAGCTAAACAAGTGAGAAAAGGTAAACAAGACCAAAACAATTCGCCAAACCTTCCATTGGAATAAGTCAGAATAACGATACGAACGTGCTGGATTGGACAGCTACTGATGCTATCGCTACCAGGGAAGTGAATACAACCAACATGGCGGCATGCACGGCATTACGGAATAGCTCTGAAACCCCTCGATTTGAAGCAGTACGTGTCGGTTATCTCTGTCAAGTCACCAGTTGAGGCGTGTGCAAACTGGCTGCATGGCACAATGGGAGATTATGAATAACATCATTAATGGCACAATATAATAGAAAAGTATAAATACAGGTTTGAGTGTCTGCTGGCTCTCAGGACATCTGTTACAAGGTAATGGACACAACCAACATCAGGAGGGGAGCGGATGGGGAGGGGAAGGGGAAGTGGTGAGGATGGGAAGGGGAAGGGGATGGGAAAGGGAAGGGATGGGGAGGGGGAAGGAGAGGGGAGAGGGAGGAGGAGGGGATGGGGAGGGGAAAAAGGAGGAGGATGGGAAGAGGAAGAGGAAGAGGATGGGGAAGGGGAGAGGATATGGGGGGGGATGAGGAGGGGGTGCGGAGGGGAAAAAGGAGGAGGAAGAGGAAGAGGAAGAGGAAGAGGAGGAAGGGGGAAGGGGGAAGGGGAAGGGGAAGGGGAAGGGGAGGGGAAGGGGGAAGGGGAAGGAAAGGAGAAGGGATGGGGAGGGGAGAAGGAAAAGGGAGAGGGAGGAGGAGGGGATGGGAAGGGGAAAAAGGAGGAGACTGGGAAGGGGAAGGGGATGGGGAAGGGGATGGGGAAGGGGATAGGGAGGGGAAGGAGATGGGGATGGGAAGGGGAAGGGGATTGGGAATGGGAAGGGGATGGGGAAAAAGGAAGGGGAAGGGGAAGGAGATGGGGATTGGGAATGGGAAGGAGATGGGGAATGGGGAAAAAGGAAGGGGAAGGGGATGGGAATGGGGAAAAAGGAAGGGGAAGGGGAAGGGGATGGGGATGGGGATGGGGATGGGGAAGGGGAAGGGGAAGGGATAACAAAACACAAGAAACGTTTTAATTTGAAAGGTTCCTTCGGTGTCAATGACACAGTAATAATAATAATTAATGTTGTGAATGACTAAGATAACAACTTGTAAGAACGAACGATGCCTTCCCAAGGCGAACATCCAACGCTCGTACAGAAACCTTTGTACAAACGTCACAAACCCCTTGTTCGTCTCGTCCCCATTCCACAAATGTATATAATTAATACTTTTGTAATAACTATTCTCAACAAACACTCCCTCCACATGATTTTCAGTATTCAGACGAGTCCGAGTTACGGCCGTCGACGAGACGTTTACGTCGTGAAAGGTCGAACTGACGAACCTGAGTTGTCCATGAATACAAACATCCAGGGAAAGAACTCCTCACACTGCCCGTCGCCATCTTCCCGGCGCCCAAAGCTGACGCGCCACTTCCCACGTCCCTCTCTCACACCGATCACTTCCTGGTTGTTTTTACCCCAAACCACGTCTCACATCCCCACAAAATACTTTTTTTTACCAAATTCCTAAACGTAATTTCATTAATTCCTGAAATGACGTCATTCACCGAACAAGCACAAAACAAAAGATGGAGAAATCGACGGAGCGAATTCTCATCTCAGCGATACACCCGCATTGTGATGTCGTCACAATAGTGTTTTACACAAAATTATTATACAATCGAAAAGGAATCTTAATGTCGTATCATATTGCCATGAGAGAGGGAACTCAAACAGCTTTACAATGAGAAGCTTTATTGTCGAGAAATATTTACAAATTAATCAAATTCCGTATGTTCCCAATTTACGGTTCACTCCATTTTATCTCCACGACAACCTCTCGCTTTCATCGATAAAAATGTCCGACCCTGGTGGATCCTTTCACCCGCTGGTGACCGGCCGTGCTTTGTCCGCACATCTGGGGACAGGCCCAGGGTGACGGGTCAACACTGACACACAAATCTAACGATCCATGTTTTTATTACGTACGCAAAAGGAAGGAAACAGACAGGAGGAGTTCAGAATGTTCAAAATTCTGCCGATAGCTCCGGTCGGGATTCGAACCACCTACCTCCCCGACTCAGAGTGGACGCTCACCGAGTTCTCACACTCCTATCCGTGATTCTCCCTCCAAGTTGTCACATTTTACTGATATTAACCTTCAAAAGGGAAAATGCAGAATTGAATGTGAATAAAAAACTGCAATCCCTGCACCAAGCCCCGGGTCGTGTGACTTGTGTCCCATGACCAAGCCCCGGGTCATGTGACCTGTGTCCCATGACCAAGGCCCGGGACGTGTGACTTGTGTCCCATGACCAAGGCCCGGAACGTGTGACTTGTGTCCCATGACCAAGCCACGGGACGTGTGACCTGCGTCCCATGACCAAGGCCCGGGACGTGTGACTTGTGTCCCATGACCAAGGCCCGGGACGTGTGACCTGTGTCCCATGACCAAGCCACGGAACGTGTGACCTGCGTCCCATGACCAAGGCCCGGGACGTGTGACCTGCGTCCCATGACCAAGGCCCGGGACGTGTGACCTGCGTCCCATGACCAAGGCCCGGGACGTGTGACTTGTGTCCCATGACCAAGGCCCGGGACGTGTGACTTGTGTCCCATGACCAAGCCAGCCGTTCCTTATCAACCCTTTCCTTGGAGTGCTTGCTTGAGTGCTTAAGCCGCTTGGCGAGCGCTCGACGAGCGAAATAGCTTTGGGCTGTCTGGCCGTATCGTATGTATTCCATTGGGATGTCCTGTGGCAGGATAACCCGAAATCTTGGCATCCAAAAAACATCATTTCCACCAAGATCACTGAGAGACCAAGGTGAGATTTGGAGAATTTCCAGTGGGAGGGATAATATAGACTGACGTCATAGGGTTTTATACCTCCACCACCGAAGGTGGAAGGAAGTTATGTTTTCACCCCTTTCTGTCTGTTTTTGATGTTTGTTCGTTTGTCTGTCTGTTTGTTTGTCTGTTTGTTTGTTTGTTGGATTATTTATTCGTCTGTTTGTTTGTTTGTTGGTTTACTCGTCTGTTTGTTTGTTTGTTTGTTTATTCGTCTGTTTGTTTGTTTGTTGGTCTGTTTATTCGTATGTTTGTTTGTTTGTTTGTTTATTCGTCTGTTTGTTTGTTTGTTTGTTTGTTGGTCTGTTTATTCGTCTGTTTGTTTGTTTGTATGTCTGTTTGTCTGTTTGTTCGTCTGTTTGTTTGTCTGTTTGCCTGTTTGTTTGTCTGTTTGTTTGTCTGTCCAACTGTTTGTTTGTTTGTCTGCTTGCTTGTTTGTTTGTGTGCAGGATATGTTTGTGTTATACAGTAGGGGGCACATCTAGATTGGGGAGGCCAACCCCATGAAACCTTGTGCTGATGCATCGTTCCAAATTTGGTCCGTATTGTTCGGGTACGGACAGACACTGGGACAAACTCTAATTTCTGAGAAATCATCCAAATGTATCGCGAATACATTTCTCCCACTGAAATACAAAGTCATGGAAAATAATCTTGTAACTATTTAAGCTCTTCATGTACAGATTGAAAACCTATTGCCCCATAAAATCAAAGTTTGGCAGGATAATCTTATTTTTTGTTAAATGGCGTTTTCAGAGCCGTGAGGCTCTTAAAACTCCACACACCCAAACATAGCAGCGGTGGATGAATTTGGGTCGTCCTTAATCCGACATGGATTTCCTGCTCTCTTTTATAAATCCCAGGGCTGCCTTGCAGAGTCGGGAATGGTTCTCATTAAAATGGCCGAAAATGAGGGGAAGATCAGATGCCCCAACACAGGTTGACCATCGTTCCCCTCCAATTGGCAATGTTGATCAGATGAAATACCTCGAAAACCAAGTCCGTTCTGCATCCATCGTGGAAGGATTCCAATACCTTTGGAGTAGAAAGTGAATCAGAAAAGTGAACGACACTGAGTGGATTAAAATCAATTATCCATTCCAGCGCTAATACGATGGCAAAGACTTCAGCAGAGACCACCGATAGATGATTGGAAAGCCTCAAAGCCTTGGTCACTTTAACGTCGGGGATGCATATTGCGGGAGACGTTTGCCCGAGGGAAGGGACTTTGGAGTCATCTGTGTAGACCTGGAGAGATTGACACCATACTGAGTGGATATGCTCAAGCGCCCGGTTGCACGACAATGAAGGAACGTCCTTTTCAGTTTCCCCCCAAAAGTCTAGAAAGATTTGAGGCATGATCAGAGTCCAGAAGGGCCAAATTGGAACTGTTCTGACAGGATTTATGGGAATGAGTCCAGAGCCATTTATTGGGCTGCCCTCCAACAGACTAGACCATAGGGAGGAGAGTTAGGGTTGTGCCCTGCTTATGGTATTCCCAACAATCTGTGAAAATGGCATTAACTGGGTAGTTGGTCTGGAAGATATAGTTTTGGCCCAGAATTTCAGCCGAGATACTTCCCATCGGAGGGACAGGGGCATCTCACCGGCGTCCACCAGCAGGTTGGAGACTGGTATGCTGGCAAAAGCACCCAAACAGATATGGAGGGCTTTAGCTTGAATGGCTTCTAGTTTTCTGTGGTTGGTTTTTGACATATCTGCAAAGTCCTGATAACCATAGACGAGTTGGGAGCAGATTAGGGCTTTGTACAGAAGAATGTTTTCCTGGTGAGCTCCCTCGGATCTTGTTGAAAAAGCTTGGTTTTTGCTCCGGGCCCACAGAGCTATGGCATCCCAAAAATAGCAGTATCTTACCATGGAGCCCTGAAAAGGAGGCGACATCATTAATCATAATATTGAAGAATGTAGCGCTTAGACAACTACCCTGAGGGATGTCTTCTCTCAAATGAAAAATGCGTTAGAGAGCCCGGTCTACTCTTACCTGAAATGACTTGTTGGACAGAAAGTCTCAGATCCACCAGAACATTTTGCCCCTAATGCCGAGTTGGTGTAACTTGTAAAGGAGGCCTTCTTTCTAGACTGTGCCGTATGCTTTATGAATGTCAAGGAAAACACCAAGGAGTGACTCCTGATTAGTGAGGGATTTCCTGACCTCGTTAGCCAGTACGACAATATGATCAATGGCTAAACAACCCTTTTGGAATCCACTCTGGGATTCGGACAGCAAGTTGTTACTCTTGAGGAAGAAAAACAATTGATTGTTCACCATCTTCTCCATTAGTTTGCTTACCACTGATATGAGGGAAATTGGGCGGTATGAAGATGGGTTTCTGGGATCTTTTCCGGCTCTTGGAATCGAAACGACAATGGAATGTTTCCAATCGTGAGGCAGTACCCCGAGAGACCAAACCCTATTGTATAGCTCAAGGAACTTGCCCTAGAGATTGTCACCCATGTGCCAGAAAATGAGGAAGGTTAAGAGGTCAGGGCCAGGGATACTGTCCTTGGTCTTTTGGATGGCTTGCTTGGTTTCCCGGAAGGAAAAGTTGAGATTGAGTGAAGAATATACAGGACATCAGTCACTGAGGATATCTCTGTGTTGGTTCACAAATTGAAATTTGACCGATTTGGGACCATTGTCGGTGTTATTTTCTCTGAATAAGGTCAGAGAAGTGTTTGCCAAGGGCTGAAGCCTTTTCTTTCTTTGAGGAGGAGGATACATTAAGGGGATACAAGACCCTTCCACCATCTTGAATTCCATTCATACATTTCACTCTTCACCAAATTGATTGAAGAGGACTGTCTGGGTTAATGGATGAACAAAAGTGGCGAAAAGAAGCCATCTGTGCTTTTTTGATGACCCCTTGGGCCTGGGCTCTATTCCTCTTGTATTTGATAGCATCCTCAATCCTTGGGTTTTTCTTTACTTTCTTGAGGGCAACCCTTCGTTCCTGAATGGCCTGTCTGCATTCGCCATTCAACGAAGGAACTTTGATTTTCCTACCTGGAGAGCTTCTGCAGGTGGAGATTGTTTCCTGGGTGATGGAGTTTATGGTCTTTATATTACTCGAGAGCTGTTAAAATTCTCAGTGTTTGCACTTGCTAGCTCTTCCCTCATTTCCTTGGAACAGCGGCAAGAAAAGGAAACCCAGTTGGCCTTGGAAAAAATCCAAGATGGAGGACCATTGGAGTCCTCAATGTCTATTTTTGAATACGAGTCATCATCATCATCATCATCATCATCATCATCATCATCATCATCATCATCAAAATCATCATCATCTCTGTTACTCAAAGTGGCAGTGTGAACATTTTCACAGTCATAATCTCCAATCATAGAGCGCTTACACAAGTCTGTACATAACGGTCATTTTCTGACATGAACAGCGACTTATTGCACACCGACTACAACCATAGTTGCAACTGGCGCTGGATCGAACTTTGTCACAATAGGAGTGTAGCCATTATCATTTTCAGTCAAGCCATATTTGGTTTGAGATGCACTGCAATCTGAATGAGCTCGATGAGCGTGCCCAGGCAGCTGTCATTACATTTTGAGCTGGCCAGACAATCCTGTGTTCAGAGGAGCACTACAACGTCCGAGGGCTTGGATAGCACCTCCGGGTGGCCTTATTCATTAGTTCAACAAAATTTGTTTCATCCAATCATCATAAGTTGATTTTGTACCTTGAATGTGATTTTGTATAATATCCACGTTAGCCACACCGGTTCCTGAGTGGGTGTTTGCACCTCGATCTACTGTAATCTGTGTTGTTTATTAGTCATAGGAGACCGGTCCTGATGTGTGATGGCTGCTTGCAATCCTTACTAGTTTGCCTGAGTGAACTGCCATACTCACCGGTGCTGAGGCTGTTCTCTGAGAATAGCCAGAGAGATGTTGACCTTCACAAGCACATGATCAGATGAACCAATTGGAGCTGTTCCCCAGTTGTCCACCCTGGTGAGGCAATGCATTGTGAAACATCTTGACTTGAAATCTGTTTTTGAGTTTATAATATCACGGGATAGTGTGAACAGGCTTCCCCACTACCAAAATTGTATGGTCAAACTCCCCATATTTATGGAAATCACAAAGGTCCACTCACCCAAAGTGCAATGGGTGTGTCTCGTCCTGAGAGAACCATCTTAGTGACCATCGTATCACTCCCTTTCAGATATGTATGAGTCGGGCCTGCAGCTGCCACTTATGGTCCTCACTGCGCCCATTCCACACGTCACCTATCTCTGTTTTTTAATGGTCTACTCTCAAGTTTACTGACCCCACGGGTGAGTATAGAATGTGAATTTAAAGTGGAGTTCAAATTCTTTGCTGAAAGCTGAGTTTAATGAACCACTTTGTACTCCGTACCTTGGCAAGTGGAAAAATATTAAAATATTAACTTATTGTTGAACCTCTTCAGTTAAAATTGGATTCTAATTGAAGCAGAAAATTGCATGGATTAGGAACACTAGTGCATGCCGGTACGTGCGTGGCCGTGCGTGCCAAAAAAAAAAACTTTCAAACAAAACTCACAGGCCGTTCCTTCGCTCTCGTAAACGGCGACTGGATTGGCGCATTGTGTTAATCTATAAATGCGCATAAGAAATTGAGAAATTATTAGAATATAGTAAGTCATCACTATCCGGAAGTCCGTACATTGTAACCCGTAATGGGGAACGCGCTGAGGATCTCTTCTCCAACGGCCACGCCTACGCAGCAACGTGTCCTTTCATTGGTTGGTAAATAAATGGCCATAACTTGGGAACCACTTGTCCAATTAATATCAAACCTTGAAAAGGCACATACTCAGGGCCCCAGCAATATACCTGGCAAGTTTCAATTCGATCAGACCAGTGGTTGTCGAGAAACAGCAGTCAGACACAGACACACACACAGATTGCTGGAATTATCCCGAACGTAGTGAACTTCATACTCAACGCGTGCACATGAGAGAATAGGAAACAACAACAACAACAACAACAACAACACAATACCCTGGCAATTTGGAATCCGTGTCGTCGGATATGACCCTTTTGCTTCCAGTTTTTGTCATGGGGAATGATGCATCCCGGGAGATAAAGGCATCGTCGGAGACATGAAAGACCCAAATATCAGACATGGTGTATATTTCCTCCACTGATTTTAATAAAGATATCTCCCACATCATCAAAAAATAATTTTTAATCGTGATTTACATTATTTGATCGCTGATCCCAAATCCAGGCTGAAGTAACCGGAAATTGCAGCATCGAATGTAAGAAAAATTCTACATTCGCTTCTCGGCTTTGCCTATTCCATATTAGATAGACTAGTACGTGCCCGTAAAAAAAAAAAAAACTTTCAAACCGCGAGCAAGAAACAACAACCACACAGGGCATTTCTTTGCTCTTGCGTGCCCATTCGTGCGTCGCCCGGAAGTTCGCATATCACAGTTACGATTATTCGCAATTTAGTTTTAATGTGCAATTATTAAATTAGCGCCAACATATTTTGCCTTTTTGCAATGTCATCGCAAGGAAAAACACAAAGAGAAGAGAAGAGAAAAAAAAATTACTTCCTGGTTCGGAGCATACCAGCTCACTCTGATGTTACCGAAATGTATGCACCATCTAATATGAAAACGATCATAACTTGGGGCATTGTGTTTGTCTATAAATGCGCATAAGAAATCGAGAAATTATTGGAATACACGAAGTCATCACTCTCCGGAAGTCCGTACGTTGTAACCCGTAATGAGGAATGCAGCTGAGGTTTTCTTCCCCATCAGCCATGCCTACGCAGCAACGTGTCTTGTCATTGGTTGGTAAATAAATGGCCATAACTTGGGAATCACTTATCCGATTAAAATCAAATCTTGAAAAGGCACATCCTCAGGTCCCCAGCAATATATCTGGCAAGTTTCAATCAGATTGGACCAGTGGTTGTCGAGAAACAGCGGTCACAGATACACACACACACACAGACACACACACACACACACACACACACACACACACACACACACACACACACACACACACACACACACACACACAGACACACATTGCTGGAATTATAGATAGATGAACATTTGTTTGCGGATTTTTTGAGTGACGTTCAAATCCATCCTGTGAACTTAATTTGTCTGTTGTAATAAGTAAATAGTCCGCCTTGCCGGAACATTCTCTGTCAACAATAGTATGAAATGGCGGTACAATTTTTCTCTTTTTTTTTCATTAATCGACATTCTTCAGCTTCTATTGACATTCAGCCCCAAAGTCAAGCTTGCTGGTTCAGACCCAGCCTGCAATACAATAATATTAAAGCAGAGGTGATTATGGATGTCTTAACAAGAATTTTTAACAACAAAATCTAGGTTTGCACACTCGTATAAGTGAGGGTAAAAAGGCAACGCAGTGACATCAGGGATGTGTGTGTGTTCCATTACTAATCAGCTTGTACAGCGCTTGCCAAGTGGCTTAACTACATCACCAGGTGGCTTAACTGTATCGCCAGATGGCTTAACTACATCACCAGGTGGCTTAATTATATCGCCAGGTGGCTTAACTATATCACCAGGTGGCTTAACTATATCGCCAGGTGGCTTAACTATATCACCAGGTGGCTTAACTATATCGCCAGGTGGCTTAATTATATCACCAGGTGGCTTAACTATATCGCCAGGTGGCTTAACTGGATTGCCAGGTGGCTTAACTGGATTGCCAGGTGGCTTAACTAGATCGCCAAGTGGCTTAACTCGATCACCAGGTGGCTTAACTAGATCACCAAGAGGAAAGTGGTCACCGACTTGTGTTATGGTCGATGGGACACCTCTGGCTGACCGATCAACTGAAGGACTCAAGGACAGTGTGCTCTGCGATGTAACACGTTCCCTGTGAAGCTTCAATCCCACAGTTTGCAGGTATTACCTCTATAGTTGTTATTGGCTGGAGACGTCGCGTAGGGAATCGAACGCAGGCTCGACAACTCAAAGGTGAGTGTGCCACCTCCACACGGTCCTGTTGGAGTAATTCAAGAAAAAAACTAGAGGGGGAGCACTCGGTAGAGTGCAAAACCTCTGCCGCCAATACTGCTGGGTCACTTAAGTGAACCTGATATCCTATTCATTCAATTTGACGTCAACAGTGCTCACAGAGTTATAGTTTGCAACTTTCCCTTTTACTTTTAACTTTTACAGACTCAGTTAATTCGTCATAACTAGATTCCTTGAGACATAAATTGATTTTACGTGGGTATATCCACCTGAAGTTCCAAATTCAGCCGCAATTATCATTTTGGCATGTTATTTTTTTGTTGGAAATCACTTATAACATGTAGAAATGCAAAAAAAAAAAAATCGAAATTTTGTTGAAAAAAAATTTGCAAAATTTTTTTTCTCTAACAATTTTTTTTGGGGGGGGAGGGGGTTGGAAATCACTTAAAACATGTAGATATGCAAAAAAAAAAATAAATTGAAATTTTGTTGAAAAAAAAGTTGCAAAAATTTTTTTTCTCCAACAATTTTTTTTTGGGGGGGTGGGGGGGAGGGTTGGAAATCACTTAAAACATGTAGAAATGCAAAAAAAAAAATTCAATTTTTTTTCAAATTGGCCGCCATAGCGGCCATATTGGATTTTGGACCAAGTCCAAAATCTAATGGCATGATCCTTGGACCAGACCTAACCCCCCCACCAAGTTTCGTCGAAATCCGTCAAGGAGTTTTTCCGTAATACTGTTCACAAACAAACAAACAAATAAAAAAAAACCAATGTCACCTGCAGAGTGACCCGTATCTTGCCAAAATGTGACCACGTGTGACTTCTTTAAGGTCACACTGAGGTGAACAGAGCTGCTATCCACCAGGAGCGACTCCTTGAGGAATATCTGCCTACGAGAGATTCCGATGAGAATCGTTTTACAGAGTAACCATGAAAAATATGCGTTTGCCTCATAACGTCACCAAATGACGCCATAATGTCTCAAGCTTGACATATCTAGAAAGCACTCATCGAGGTGTTCAATTTGAGGTATTACACGATATGGTACCTAAGATTTCAAAATTTGACCTTGGGGTCAAAAACTTTTGACCTCCAGCACTAACCATGAAGGTCAAGGCCGATCGCCACCAAAAATTAATCAGCTGAGTGCCAAACCATGAACTATATTCCCATGAAGTTTGGAGACGATCCGATCAAAATTACTCAAAAAATAAGGGTTTCGTCGACTCCCCTGATGTGCGACAAAGTGACCTTGACCTTTGACCTTGACCTTGAAAATTTTATGCGCTGAAAGGGACCTCTATAGGACTCTGATATGCGAAGTTACAAAAATTTCCAATGATAACTGTGCTCTGCAGAGTGATCGTTACGTGATTACAGACAAACAAACAAACAAACAAACAAAAAAAACATACAAGCTGACTAACATATCTTCGTTTTGGCAAGATAACAAACAAACAAGCAGTCATAGACTGGTACTTACGAAATCATCAACTTGACCTCTGACCTTGTCTAATAAAAGCTGTCTCGAGAGAAGGTAGCGACGCAAACCAGAAGTTTCTACGATGATTCTGTATCAAACCATCAAAAATCGTAACGTCGACCGAAGCAAAAATCTCCATTTCTCCACGCAATTATTTCATATTATTTTATCAGTCACAAAACCGTAATATTCGGCCATCCACCAACAATCTTTACATAATCCGACGGATTAGCGAGTCAGGCATGTGACGATAACCTTTATTGGGATGAAAAATGACTTTTAAACACCATCTTTATCGAAAACACCGTCAGCGCGCACATGGAAAACCTTTACGTGACTCAACGATGCATCTGCTCGAGCGCACTGCATCACTTGACGACCCGTGACGCGCGAGTGAAATATTTTTTATACAATCTTACAACGTCTCCAAAACATCCGATTTTTACAAGAATTTCGACAACCCAA
Source organism: Eptatretus burgeri (assembly GCF_056783735.1). Taxonomy (NCBI): domain Eukaryota; kingdom Metazoa; phylum Chordata; class Myxini; order Myxiniformes; family Myxinidae; genus Eptatretus; species Eptatretus burgeri. Next base: position 104,667,216 of record NC_140961.1, on the reverse strand, counting down.
TGTCAAGCGTCCTAAGCGATCGCAAAAAACCGAAGACAAAATTAAAATCGAAGTTAAAACGAACTCGTAACGTCGATCGAAGCAAAAATACTCCATTTCTCCACATTAATTTACGGAATTATGTTTGACCTCACTGTGACCTTGACCTTTGACCAAAATCTAATTAGCATTAGCCATCACCCTCCTGAATCACGTGATGCAATTTGACATTGGTCGCTTCTTCCGTTCTCGAGTTATCGTGCCTACAAACAAACAAACAGAAACGGAAGTCATCAATATACTTACGAAATCTTTAGATTTCGTAAGTAACAAACAAACAGAAACAGAAGTGATCAATATACTTACGAAATCTAATGATTTCGTAAGTAACAAACAGAAAGGGGTGAAAACAGTAACCTCCATCCATCTTCGGAGGTTAAAAAAGGACAATAATTCTCGAGTGTGAGAAATAAAGATGAAGATGGCCCTCTCGGCACCATTGGGAGTAAAGATCTTTTGAAATTTTCCAACAAAAGCGATAACGTTACAGAACTTGCTGAGAGAGTGAACCATTGTTTTTGTTTTTTATAACCGATTTTACTTGCTCGTCAAAGCGGAATCAAACATTCACCGAATCACTGGAGATGTGGTTCCGAGCATGCCTGGCAGCCCATTGTTTGGCTGTTGCTTGGAATGTTTTGGGTGTGGTGTCAGGTACGCGGTTTATGGTTTACAGCACCTCCACTCATTCTTGTGGGGAACGGTTATCTGCAAACATCAACAGAGAATGTTGCGTTTAACGAGACTATTCTAATGAGTTCTATTCACTCAAAGAGAGTGGAAGGTTGATGGAAATTGCGATTCATATGTGAACACAAATGGGTTCTCATTCGGGTGTAAAGATCAACAAACTCCTTTTCACCCAAAAAAAATTGGCCGAATGTGTTTTTTCGTTTTCTGTAGTTGTAGTCGAGTCGTCGAGGTTCGTGGAAGAGACAATACACTGAATGAGCTAGTACATAGTCTGCAACTTGTACTAAAGCCATGTTCCAAGTTTTAGTTGAATATGTGAAAGGGTATGGGGCAAAAGTCTGACAAACCAGAGGTGGGACGGACGGACGGACGGAGAGCAAACCTATAGTCCCCTCCGGTGAAACCACTAGAGGACTAATCAATACACACACGAGCAGGTCCCAACTACATGCACATGTTATGATTGTATGGTAGAGTTTGAACCGGCGCTGTCCAATACTGTCCCTTTTTGGTGGTGGTTCGGGGTGATGTCCCATGAGAGATATTTCACTAAAGTTTCCAACTATAGCATCTGTGTTTCCTCTTTCATTGCTATTGCTTGTTAAGTCAAACTTAATTGATTAGCTAAATTAATCAATTGTGTATTTTCGCCATCACTAGCAGGGGTATCCAGCGTTTAACATTACCGTTCACAGAGCTGCAAGGCCTTGGACACAATATGGAGAAAAATCCGCCCAAAAAAATCCAATTTAATTTTTTCAGAATTTGCCAACAACCACTCTCTGGGACTCACTGATGAACCTCTGAAAGTTTCACAAAGATCCGTTTGGCCGTTTCTGAGAAAAGTGGTGACAGACAGTGAGTGTAGATGTGTCATCTGCGACTGCATGAGCTTGGTGTTGGCTAAACGGTTAAGGTAGCTGATTGAAGATCTCAGGGTCTTGAATTTGAGCCCTTGTCATTCCGTTAAATAACACCAGGTAGGGGTCACTCAGCCTGTCATCCTTCAAGGTTGGCAAAATGAGCACGAGCTTACTGGTAACAGGGTCACTGCTTCAGCGGCACGGCCGTGCTTCTCGTAGCGATCAATGTGACCAGCAGCCGCAACCTGCATACCAAATGATAATCTGGTACTGCAAAGTAAACTTTTCCGCAGCAATCAAGATTACACCTGCAATGTTTGAAGGCAAGGGATTAAAAAAATGTAAAAAATCGGATACTTTCACAATCCTTTCCCCATTCTTCTGTTTCCTTCCCTGTAGATTTACCTTCATGTTATCATTTTTATTTCATGGCGCTCGGATTGTGCGTTCACTTGGTGGGCCAATTCCACTTTTGTGGCACCATCAGGCGGAGTAACTTGGAACACTTATGAGTAAGACTGTCTTCATTTTTCGTTTCACTTCTGAAGCAAAACCAAGGTAACAGACATGTGCAGCGGATACCTGCAGCTACAACGACTGCATTGAGCTGGTAGGACAGCTGAGAGGTATGAACACTCGCTTTTGAACTGTCAAGCCTCGGCTCGAATCCTGCTCCCAGCTATAAACTGTCACCATGGTGTTTCGCAGGTGGGGTGATGAGGCATCAAAATATTCCCCCTTCCCTCGGATAGATGTTAATCCAGACTGGTGGCTGTCTACCTGCGCAGGTTGTCTGCTGTCACTGGGAGCGCCGGTGGACGATAAGTGGCCAGCCGGTTACAGAAAGTCTTCGCCTCGAACGGTTCCCCTTGGCCAACCACAACAGGTGAGAACACCTGGAATCTGCTCAAGGTGTCGGCAACAATCACCAAATGTTTGCAAAATGATACCAAGGGATGTTTGATGTCCACCAAGGAATGCTGGTAGATCAGGCAACCCTTTTCTCACCCCCATCCTGCGCCCCCTCCTAAGATTACTGGCCCATCTAAATGACAGCACAACTCAGTGATGCACGCAACCACCACTCCTGCAAAGCACCAATCCATAGTTTTATAGTCGGCTCAAGAATTTAAACCCAACCTTATCAGTGTGCTGCTACCTGTGCACTATCACGTAGGACCATCGTTTTTCACTTTATACCTGTAAAGAAAAAAAAATGAAGTCAACAGTACACAGACATAGTGACAAAAGTGTTTAAAGCCACCTCACTTAATAATCATGGTGTTTTTTGTGCCACCTGGTACAGGTAAGTTCGTTTCACCATTGGCCGTTGAGAACATGTGACATGAAAACAAACATGTCGCGATGTTTTCTGCCTGGAGGCGACAACACCCACCACTCCATCCTGTTGCGACAGGTTGAACCCCACCACATGGATGGTGGGCAGAGACAAGACCTGCTCTCAAACACGTCGCCCAAATTCCGAGCACAGGCCGGAGAGCAGTCCGGAGAGGCTTGACAAACGGCCAATGAGTTGCCAGGTTGCTGGGCGTGTCGCTCTGCCGAAGGAAGCTTCCCGCAGCCGTCGTCGCCAGGAAGAGCGGGAGGGAACGGAGGACTCACTGGGTCGTTCCGGTCAAGCTCACCAGTCAGGCGGAGCGAGGGGGGCGTGGTTTATTTATGGGCGGGGCCTGCGTCAAGCGTCCCCCTCGAGGTGTGTTCCAACGGGTCGGCTGAGTCTGAGCACACACGCAAGACATCGACCGACTGGAAGCCTTCTTGTCATGTAGGTTCGATCCCCTTGCCCCTCTCATTGGACGTCCGGGCGATGTTTTTTATCGAGTCATTGTAACTTTGTCGACCATTCAGCCGAAATTTCTGATGCAGCAGTTGCGCGTACCTGTAAAATTTTCCTGATGCTGCCTGTAAAATAATTAATTGTGCTCTTCAGCACATCTTGACTGCCGGATTCGAGTTCAATGTGTTTTCGTTTTGTTTGAGCAAACCGTGATATATATATATATATATATATATATATATATATATATATATATATATATATATATATATATATATATATATATATATATATATATATGTGAGTGACTACAAAAGCATGCGAGAGAACGGAAAGGTGCTCCGAAGGTACGGCTGGGAATGCGCGTTGCGGGGGGTACAGTGTCACGTGCTCATTTGACCCCGCTTGCCATGTCTGCGAAGTTCATCACACTCAATGAATGAGAGAGAGAGAGAGAGAGAGAGAGAGAGAGAGAGAGACCAGAGAGAGAGAAAGAGAGAGAGAAAGAGAGAGAGAAAAAGAGAGAGAAAGAGAGAAAGAGAGAAAGAGAGAAAGAGAAAGAGAAAGAGAAAGAGAAAGAGAAAGAGAAAGAGAAAGAGAAAGAGAAAGAGCGCTCAGGTCCACTCGGATCTCACGGAGATTTTGCCTCAACAATGGAGCGTCTATAAACCATTTTAACAATAATAATATTATATATATATATATATATATATATATATATATATATATATATATATATATATATATATATATATATATATATATATATATCTTACGATGATCATATATGAATGGGTTTCTTTTCCTCTCATCCTCTAAAGTAAGTGAATGAATAAGCGATTTCCATGCTTCGAGGTAGCGGACCCCTGACCAGGTGGTAGGTCTTCTTCCTTTGATTGTGTTTCCCTGAATTGTGACGGACAATCAGTAAGTCAGTGGCCGAACTTGGGAGAGGAACTTATTAATTAGTAAGGGCGATTAAATAGTTAAAAAAAAATTTTTTTTAAGTCTTCAATGTTCAACCACCTCTGGTACACGATGGCCGTTCAAGAGGTTCTCGGAACTGGATAATGGTGGTGTAATTATTGCCTCCACCATCGAAGGTGGCCGGAGGTTATGCTTTCATCCCCGTCCGTCTGTTTGTTTGTCTGGTTGTTTGTGAACAGCTTATCTCAAAACGTTGTGCATGGGTTGGGATGATACTTGGACAGGTTGGCTGGGTGATGAAGGAAGACTTGATTCCATTTTGGTGAAGATCTGGATCCGGTAATTTTTTCAGGCGGTTCATCACCATTGAGAGATCGATTGTCGGGCTAAAAACTATGTGCAACATCTTATCTCTAAAAATTGTAGCAAAAAACTTGATGGATGAGTTGGAAAGGTGATAAGAACAAGCCGATTCGATTTTGGTGAAGAACCGACCGATCGATGGGATTCAAAATGTAAATTTTTCAGCCTGGTGTAGGTATGTTCTCCTCAGAGTATGGTTCTCATCTAATAATGTTTCAACGTATGATTTATAAGAATAAAATTGTTTATGATTTATAACCGATAATATGTCGTTCCGATGACATCTTGGACGGACCTTTTAAGTTGGGTGATCGATAAATGAGGGCCTCAAACTGCCCACCACTTGGGTTGCTCATGTACTGGGTGTGGGGTCCTCATTATATGTTACCCACAATGCTTGTAAACTGAAGGTTCAACTGGAATTCTGATTTGTAAATGCACTTTGTACCATTTTGTTTTTCTTGCTTGAATGTTTGCACGGTACCGCGTTGTTTGTCAGATACCAGCGACACCTGTGTTGTTCTTCCCTCGTGTCTGCCATAGTTCCTGACACTCATGTCTCGCATCATCTATTTTGTCATGCTGATGAGATTGTCACCACTAAAACAGATGTCCATGTTGGATGTTGCCTTGAGCTTATGCCACACTTTCCTTTTGGGTTAACATTCGTTTTAATTTTATTTATATTTAAATTTATAGATCAACACTTTTTTTTTTCTGGAGGGATGGTCATTATTATTGACATTTTTAAAATGTTTTTTTTAAATTGCTGTTAAACATTGATATTGGGCTCGAAGGATAGCCTACAGGTATGCATACACTTGTCTGAGCTGTCTATCAGCCTGGGTTGGAATCCCGACTCAGCTGTAAACTGTCATCCTGGTGTTTCACAGGCAGGGTGATTCATCAATGTGTGTGTGTCGTCCATCCGATGGACGTTAAACTGCACGTCCCTTCTGTCGGCATTAGTTGGTGGACGTTAAAGATCCCAAGGTGTCCTTTGTGAAGAGTAGGAAAGATATTGCTTCGGCAGCATCAATGGATGATGATGATGATGATGATGATGATGATGATGATGATGATGATGATGATGATGATGATGATGATGATGATGATGATGATGATGATGATGATGATGATGATGATGATGATGATGATGATGATGATGATGATGATGATGATGATGATGATTTTTTTCCTCATTCCTTTGCATAACCTGAGCTTGATGACATTTTGTATGCACTTTGGCATACACAAAGACATGTAATAAGAGTCAATACAAAGTAAAGGAGTATGGATACCAGACTCGGTGATGTAATGGTTCGAATGACTGTGGGAAGTTGGTGATTCAAACTCAACTCCAGCCAAATCATACCTGAGATAGGCAGCAGCACAGAGCCGACATACATGCTGCTTCCTTGCTTAACACTCAGCATTAACAAAGGATAGCAGACAGACAACCAACCATAATGAGACCTTGAGGGGTCGAATGACCTCCTCCTGTGTTGAAGTTCCTTGTGAGGGAGCTCGTACATATTTTGTGCCAGTAGTGTGTCCAGATTCCACGAAACATGCTCCACGATGTGGCAAGTTCTGTAATGCCGAGGATGGTACGCCATGCAAGGTTCGATGTGTTCACACCTACAGGCAGTGGGAAAAAAAAATGGAAACACCAACGTAAAGTCACTTAATAGGGCAATGGGTCACCACGTGAGGCCAGTACTCCCTGTATCCGCCATGGCATAGAGTGCACCAGCGGCTGGAATTGTGCAGGAGGGATGCTGCACCATTCTTCCTCAAGAAAGTCAATCAACTCACACCTGTTTGATGGAGGTGGAAAACGCCGTCTGAGGTATCGTTCCACAATATCCCATAAATGCTCGATTGGGTTCAGATCCAGTGACCGAGAAGACCATGACATATGGACAACCTCAGTGTCATGCTCATCAGACCATTGGGTGACCACACGTGCTCTGTGGATGAGGGCATTGGGCAGTCTCCTCTTGCAGCCATGCCAGCCATAATTATAGGCAACCAGGTCTGTGCAGCATTTTTATACATGATCCTAAGCATGTTGGAATGTTATTTGTTTCATTAACACATGGGCCACACCTGTCTGGAAGCCGTTGCTTGATGTTTCCATTTTTTTTTGTGCACTACCTGTAGTTGACCGTCCTTGTGCAGAGCTACACATTGATTGTTTCGTCATTGAAGCACCAACACTCATAGCATTTACCCTCATTCAGCACATCATGTGTACATTTGCTATTTGGCGTTCATAAATGGCAGGGTGGAGGTGGAGGTGAGGGGTGGCCTCATGTTCTTAAAGACATACTGTACTGAGAGGTCTCCTTGACCAAAGTTTGTGGAATCAAACTCAAACTGAGATTACGAAGGCATTTTATAACCAAACACAAGGATGTCATCTCAAAGTTGATAGGAAGAGCTGGGAGCAGAGATAATAAAACAGAGAATTTGAGAAACTAAGAGTGAACTTTGGTCTTCAACCAAAGAATGTTTCACTCTATACTCCTGCTTTCGGAGTTCGAGATTAAAGAAAAACGCAGCTGCTGCTGCAGAGTGCACATTGAACTCATCGAGGATGCCAACAAATGACAAGAATGCACAATCTCCAAAAGATTAATCATCTTTGGGGAGAATGTAGTTATAATTGTAACAATTGATAAAAAAAAGGACAAATAAGTTAATTGACAAATATCACGATTTATTCCAAGGACTTCATCTTGATGAGACACTGCGGCAAATGCCCTGTGCCGTGTTAATAAAGAAATCTTATTTCGGCCTAAATCCGAAGTTGTGAGTGCTCAGATTTGTGCGGACGAAGGTTCGCACTCAGATGTGGAAGCTTCATCCAGTTCATCCCTCTGAGAGCATGGATTACTTTGTGCGGACTACATCAATGTGAACGCAGCCGAAGCATTAGATCTCGCATAACTGCGGCAATTGTTGCTTGGCTTGTCGTCGCCACTCTGGCACCAAAAGGGGCACAATCAACAATAAGGATGGGTCGCCACTCTGACAAAAGATCCTCGACTGGCTCACATTTTCCCAAGATGCTGGTACTCATTTATGACCTTGAGAGGTTAACATGCTGAATCAAACCTTCTGGTATTATTTTGGCCTGGCTGGAGCTCTTACCGAGGACCTGATGACCCGCAGGCAACCGCCTCAACTGTTAAGCCACCACCAAGCGTCTTGGGAATTAGTGAATATGGGTTATCTGTCTGAGCACTTCTGAAAGCAGATTGAAGCAGTTGTTATGACATTCTTGTCCTCTTCACTGTTATCCATCCCAGCATTAACAACGCGCACACTTCTTATTATCAATCTCACCTCTCAGTGTTTTGCATGATTTTCATACATGATGGAGGTCAATTGTGAACAAATGTTTGCACGAATCCACCAGGAAACTTGAAACTTGGCTGTCGGCATCCGAGGACAGAGAGCGTTTAACCTTGGAGTGTTTATCGACGAAACCGTAAACATCCTCCATGGAGTGCAGAATAATGAATGTGATTGCCAGCACTGTATTTACAGGTGGTTAGTGAGGAAGTGTGATGGGTGGTCAGGAAACAGTCAGGGACAATGCACACGGCTTACGTATAGTGAATGTGCCAACCAAAAGAAAACCAGCTTCCAAACTGATGTCGCATGGGTAGTCCAACTTTTCTGTCATCTCCACTCTCCCTTGCTGGTTTGATCATTGTGCACTTTGGTATTCTCAAATAACTCTGAATGTTCGAAAGTGGCATTCATGTGGCATGAGTGATGCAAAAAGAATGACATTGTTGCTGCAACTGCAGTCAATTCAATCATTTCAATGCGAGCTCCCTTATGAGCAACTCCAACACAGGAGTATGCTACTAGGCCCATCAACACAGGAGGATGCTACTAGGCCCATCAAAGCCTGGGCTACGATTGCCAACCTATGGTTGCTTGTCCGTGATCTATCCTTTTTTAAATGCTGAGCATCAAGCAAGAACAGCATGTATCATTGTGAAGGTCTTTGGTGTGACTTGGCCGACCTCCCAGACTCAAAGCGGATCCTTTAACAAGATTTCACTTCTTCTTCTTTTTCATTTGCATGCAGCAGAAGGTTTGCATGTGGGGTAGCCTCATTGGCTGAGGGTGCGGCTGTGTCGCTGATGCAATTCCCTCTGCTGGTTATGGCAGGAATTTGGAATTTGGCCAGGGTGCTGGGATCTTCAGGAATTTGGAATCTTCGCGAAGGACACTGTGCGACGTTTAACGTCCACCAACGAATGCTGGCATATATCCATTTGAGGGATGGCACACACATTGATAAATCGCCGTGCATGTGAAACATCAGTCTGACACTTGATAGCTGGGTCGGAATTCAAACTCAGGCTTGACAGCTTCGAAGTGAGCTGGTGCATCTCGAGGCCATCCTGTGAGCCCGCAATTACGCCGCTGAGTCTGGTTGAACCACTCAACAGGTTGTTCAGTTTTCTCAGTGTCCTCAAACAATTTCATAACAACACAATATTTTGCTCTCCCGAAGGTGCACCAGAGGCTGCTCTCTGGGCTCCTA
>NC_140961.1:104625460-104647960 GCF_056783735.1 Eptatretus burgeri | reverse complement strand
TAAATACAAATCTATTGTCAGTCACTCCAACTCTCATCTCCGGGGTTTCAAAGCACTGACAAGGTCATGCTGCACTGCCATCTCGACAAACCTAACACAGAGACATTTAGTGTCAGAATCTCGAAAACTTCACATCCAGGGGTGGGAAGAACTAATGTGTGGACTGCTCTTTGTTTAATTCGGAAAAATTTACCTCTTTTGGAGGAAAAGAATAGGAGGCATTACTTTTCAACACACCCTCGTATATAAAACCAAAAATCTGTCTGAAGCCTCGGTTGACCCATGTGATTACGTCCATTAATTATGTACTGTTTGAACATGAGTATTGTACTGTACTTCTATCAATTTTTTTAATTACATAGTGTTGGACCATAAGTTGTTGTTGGTCTTTTGGTTTCTCCCATTAGGGGTCGCCACAGCGGATCATCGGTTATGATCCACATACTGATTTGGCATAGGTTTTACGCCGGATGCCCTTCCTGACGCAACCCTGGTCTCCTCTTATGACACAGGGATATGGATTGGGTTTCACCATGATTCTGGGGGGCCTACACCCTCTCATAGCATGGCCCAGTGCAGAGGTCCCGTCCTCAAGCGATCCTCAAACCCAAGCCTCCGAGTAGCCGGATTACAGGCGCACGCCACTACGCCCGGTACTGTTGGACCATAAGTAGGGTTGGGTAAATATGATTGAAATTTTGTGCATAGCATTTTCTATGGCTGTTTTCCATGCTGAATCCGAATTTTTTTTTTTTTTTTACCTCCGATGACCTTTAAACCCCAGAACCTTAACTTATTCAAAATAGTGGCCAAAAATTGAACTTTTTCATGTTTTCCTTGTCTAATGTGACTAATAAGGCTTGTAATATATCATTTCATATGTTTTTCAGTTCAAGGAATATGCTAATCACATTTTCAAATTGATTGGATGTTGCATAAGACCGAAATCAAGTAATTTAGGAAAAAGGAAGACTTGAAGAAAAATAAAAATTCTGGGCTATTGAATACTATACAAACTTGCAAAAAGCACAAAGGACCTTTGACCCCAGACAGTCTATATTTACTGAGTACACTATCGGAGAAAGAACTTCTCGCGGAAGTGACATATTTACGCTTAACTGTAGCCCCCAGACATACGCCAACAAAGACGTGTGAAGGATGGAGCAGGGAAATTCCGCACTCAAAAATTCAGTTTGACCAAGATACACAACTCTATAAAGAATGCTATCAAGTCCGAGGAATCCGTGCAGGATAACATTCATGAACTTTTGTTGGCGGCACTGATGTAATCTCGGTGTTATGTTGATCTGAGAATGACAAAAACAGTTCAACTTTAGCAAAATATTGTGCTGTTTTCAAAAATTGTGTTAAAAAAAATCATCAAATCGTTGCTTAAGTGTCATTTTCGTATTTCCTGATCGGAAAAACATATAAATTGATATATTACAAGCATTATTTTCTCTCAGTTGGTCAGAAATTCTTACAAAAAAACTTTTTTTGTCGCCATTTTGAATAAATTAAAGTTCCAGGGGTCAAAAGTCATCGGAGGTAAAAAAAAAATTCCAACGTTTTCAGATTCAGCATCGCAAATGGCCTTAGAAAATGCTATGCGGACACTTAACCGAAAAAAAAAAACTTCACTATTTACCCAACCCTACCATAAGCATAGCCATTATGTATTATTACACCATGACTCCATCTACAACTTTTGGACCATTAAATCTTGAGACCTTTCAGACCCCTTTATACCGTTTCGATCTTTCATTTGCAATCAATGATCTTTCATCAAGTAAATAATGCACAAACTCCACCCACCCGGAGGGTGGGTAAACTACCAGTAATTGTATGAATATGATATTTGCCACAGGTGTGATGGTATGTTTCTTCACTTTCTTCCATCCGTGTGCAGGAATTTTCTTCTGTCCGTAAACCTTCCAAGCATGCCTGCATACAGCCACACAGTTTGTCGTTGACTCGTCGCCACTGAAGTATGACAAACATTAAATAAAGTTGGGGAGTAAAAATGTAACTACATAAAAAAAAAGTACAGAAACAAGTAACCCTCCTTATAATTCACAGACCAGTGTTTGTGTGTTTGTCACACTAATCCTAGTTCTGGGCTGATTACATCCAGACTTGCTACATAGGATCAGCATGACCACAATTGATGTATAGGGCAGTTTTTAATCCTTGCCAGTGGTCTTGGAGCGAGAGGAGTGGATGCAAATGCTCTCTGTAATTGTGCATCGTGTAGCTCTGCCGCCTCCAGGTAGGAGAGGGTTTTACAAGTCTCCACCATTTACAGTACATTATTCCTGTCCCCACGTTAAGCAGTAGGTATGTTTTTGCTTCCTGCATGTAACCCAGGTTATTTTTTTTTCTTTGCCCATAAAGAGCTGTCAGTTGTCTATACACCATCCATATAAAAGTATGCATGCTTGGAAAAAGAACCATATGGTGGGTACTCTGCTCGTCAAAAAAAAAAACCAAAAAAACAATTTCAATGTAAAAGGATGCAAGGATGGTTTGTCAAAAACTATGTAAAAAAGGTAGGGATGATTACAAGAAGTTGTCATGTGAAAGCATCCTGACATCTTTCTTTGAATAATAGTTGTGCTGCAAATGACCCTATACATGCCGTGTGTGTGTGTGTGTGTGTGTGTGTGTGTGTGTGTGTGTGTGTGTGTGTGTGTGTGTGTGTGTGTGTGTGTGTGTGTGTGTGTGTGTGTGTGTGTGTGTGTGTGTGTGTGTGTGTGTACACATACATGTTATTTCACTGGTCAAATTAATACATGGAAGCAATCAACATGTACTATCATTGCAAATGGATGAAGGTATGGTCAGGGAACAAGCATTATTCAAAGAAAGATGTTGGGATGGTTTCACTTCATTATTGTGACCATCCCTGCATTGTTTACATACTTTTTGACATACTATCCTAACATCCTTTCACATAAAAAATGTTTTTTTTTTTAAACTAAATGTGGCATTAAGGTTCAAAGTATTAAATGCATAACGTCTATTGTTTTACAACACTTATACAGTTCCAGGGTCCTCTTTTACACGCTCTTTTCGATAATGCCATATTTAGATAAATTATGAATGATGCAGAAACAATTTTTCCAAATGAACTTTTTTATTCATAACTGGAAAGATCAAACAAAACAGTTATAGCAGAAGGAGGTTACACATCAGGAATATCTGTAAAAAAAAAAAAAACATGTACAAACCAAAATTCTTTGGTTGTAAAAGTATTCACCCCCTTCCGTCGCTACTTGGTGGAAGCATGTTTTGTAGCAATGACTGCGATGAGTCTTTTTGGGGTGGGTCTCTATCAGATTTGCACAGTGAGATGGTAAAATCTTTGTCCATTCTTCATGTGAAAACTGCTATGGTTCTGCCAAGTTTGATGGGGATCGTCAATGGACCGCAATCTTCAAGTCTCACCATTAATGTTTAATATGATTCAAGTCAGGACTTTGACTGGGCCACTCAAAAACATTTATTTTCTTCTTATTCAGCCACTCCAGTGTGGCGTTAGCTTTGTGCTTCGAATCATTGTCCTATTGAAATGTCAATCTCCTACCCAGTTTCAAATTCATGGCTGACTCAAGCAGGTTTTCATCAAGGATTCTCCTGAACCTTGCACTGTCCATTGACCCTTCAATCCTGAGAATCTTACCAGTCCCTGCTGATGAAAAGCAGCCCCATAACATGATGCTGCCATCACCATGCTCGACAGTAGGGATGGTGTTGAATGGGTGATCTACAGTGTTCGGCTTGTGCCAGACGTAACACTTTTAATTGAGACCAAAAAGTTCAATTTTTGTCTTGTTTGACCACAAAACGTTTCTCCACATGCCTGCAATGTCATTAAGATGCTTTTTCACAAACTCCATCAGAGTTTTTAGATGTATTTTTTTCAGAAATGGCTTCTTTCTTGCCACCTATCCATAAAGAGCAGCTTTGTGAAGGGAATTGGATATTGTGGATTGTTGAATACTGACCTCTATCTCAGACATAGATACTTGTATTTCTTTCAAACTCATTGTTGGATTTACAGTGACATCCTGAACCAGATTCCTGCTTGCCCGGCTACTCAGCTTGGATGGTCGACCTGGTCTGGGTGGAGTCTGGGTGGTATGATAAGTCTTCCAATTCTTAATGATCGATTCCAACATACACAAAGGGATAATGAGTAACTTTGAAATCTTCCTATAACCCTCTCGTGAACGGTGCTTCTCCACCACTTTATGTCTGACTTCTTCAGAAAGCTCCTTGGTCTTCTTGTTTGCCTTGTTGGTTGACCAAGTGAGTTGTACCTTAAAACTCCTTCGTTAAGTGGGGAGCTTAATTTTTTAAGTTAAACCACTGATAACACAAAGGTGAAACCGATTACACTTATTCTGTGACCTTCAAAAAATAATTTGCTCCTGAAGTGATTTCGGGTTAATTAGGGAAAGGGTTTGATTTCTTATGCAAATGAGAATCATCTGATAGTCTCTGTTAATCTAACTTATTCACATTTTATAGCTTTATCACTTTGAAGTAGTTTGTGAAGATTCTATACATCAAGTCAATTTTGAAAGCATAATGAGATAAGCTCAGGTAGCATCAAAATGTGAAAACTTTGGAGGGGGGGGGGTCAATACTTTTGCAGACCACTGCAGTAGAGTTGGCACAAATGACATTAAAGGGAACAGTGTAATTTACAAGGGAATCGAAGATGCATACACTGACAATGAAAGGGCAAAATAAATAACCGAAAACCTTTGGGTTGGCCTTTCAGTGTTCCCATGATGCTGCAATTTGAAATGTGTCTAATATGGCTCATGATGCTGTGATTGCAGTTCCAAATCTTATAAACACTTTCAACAAGCTTATCTATGTTCCATAAACACTGAAAAAAAAAAAACGATAAACACTAAAAATTGTAATTATACTTTTGACACAAGAGAGTGCAGGCACCAATTACATCGAGTTGTGCACTTTGACATTTCAAAATAGATCAAAATGTAATATCCCTACTTGGCAATCAGGATGACATTATACCTTTGTTATATGGTCATTAGATCAGGGCCATCTCTCTGGACATATCTTGTGCATTTGATACAGTCTGGCACCCTGTCGTACTCTCCAAATTCTCTGCATATGGCATCCAAGGCCAACTCCACTCTTGGATTACTGACTTCCCCTATTCTCATATCCAACACGTGGCACTCAACAGAATCCTTTCATCTCCTCTTCCTGCCAAGGCTGGAGTGCCCCAAGGCAGTGTTCTCGGCCCAGTCCTTTTCCTAATCTTCATAAACATCAACAAACCGTATATCTATTTGCTAATGACTTCACCCTCTACTGTAACATTAACTTTTATCTACCGACAAGGCCTTCCCGTTCCGGTTTTGGAGCGATGAGAGGTCTCCTTCGGGGCTCACTGCTGACGTTCTCAAAGTTAAGTTTCCGGTCGTTATTTGTCCCGTTTTAACTGTTTAATTTTCTCACCTACATGTTACTGTGTTCCTAGTTCGGTTTTGTTTCAAAAATCGTGCTATTTTGTGAGTATTTTTGTCGACGTTCTTACCTGGTGTTTGAGGCCTAGGCCTTGGCCTAGGCTTGAGGCCTACCGGTTCCACTCGGTGTTGGATCGTGTTTTTTTTGTTTGTTTTTTCTCCCCATTACCTTCAATTTCTATCCTCCCCATTACCTTCAATTTTCATCCTCCCCACTTTCCAAACATCCCCCATTCTCCCAACTAATCTCTTTCTTATCTCAAAAAAATAAAAAAATACCCAACAACAACAACACGCTCACCTTCTCCCGATTCTGCTTCTTCTTCTTCCTCTTAACTTCCTCCTCGTCTTCTTCCTCCATTTTTTTCTACACTTCCATGACCTAATCTGTTGAACTCTCTCAAACATTAATATTAACAACAAAAACGATCTTATAATGCTTCATTTTCCTCTCTCACACATGTGGTACTCTTTACTGTTTCATAATGCACGACTCTTCTGCTATTTTAACAGACTGCTCTCATTTCGACCTCTCCTTCATTCCTTGCCTAAAAAAATCCAACTATTACAGCGCTTCTTCTCTCCATTCTCTGAATTCGCCTTCATTGCATCCATCAAGAATTGTGTTAAATCGCATCTCTGACCTAAAACTTTTAAAAACCACAGTTTGCCATGGATGCTCGCTTTCCATCAACCATTCTTTTTTTCCAACTTCAGTGCCAACTCACCCCCTCACCCCTCACTCTCACTCTCAAAGCAACCATCCCACTCTTCTCCCTCCAAGCCTCCCTCTCACCTCTCTCAAAAATTCCACCCTCACCTTTCTCCCACCTTTCATCCCCCTCACTCATCCTTCTCAAAGTTGCCCACCCTCTCATCCACCAAGCTGGCTCACTCCACTGTCCTCTCACCTCCATCTCTTCACTCCACCTCCTCAAATCCTCAACTGCCTTCTTCCTTGTCTCTTGTCCCCCCTCTCCCCCAGCACCACAGAGCCTTTTCTCCTCATTCGGCCCCCTCCCCTCGCTATTCTGCAATACCCCACACTCTTTCAACAACCCTCCTTACCTCCCCCTCGTCCCTTGTCCTACCCTCCCCTCCCCTCCACCTCCTGCACCCAAAGCCTCCTCCCCTACCTCTTCATTAAAAGTGTGGACCTCAAATATCCGGGGCCTTCGCTCAAACCTTTCAGATCTTTCCATACAGGTTGCCACTGACAAACCAGACATTATCTGCCTAACAGAAACTTTCCTCTCCCAAGACGTGTCTGACTCCCAAGTATCTCTCCCCGGTTACTCCCTCTTACGGTATGACAGACCTGAGCCTCGTCCTGGTGGAGGTGTTGCTCTCTTCATCAAAGACTCTATTCCTCACTCTCCATGCACTGCTCTCACTCCTCCACACCCCCAGGAATAGCTCTGGCTTCGGCTTCCCCTCCACTCCCACCTCATGTTTATATGTGTACTGTACCATCCACCGAACAGTGATGACTCCATCTACACCTCACTATCCGAAAACATGGACCATCTTCTATCTTCTCATCCAAACTCTCTCTTCCTCTTATGTGGTGACTTCAATTGTCATCACGCCAGTTGGCTAGGTGTGGGTACCTCTCTCACCTGCCATGGCACCTCAGCAAAAGCTTTCTGCGACTCATTAGGACTGACTCAATCGGTCAACTTCCCGACCCGGATCTCAACCAATGGTACTCCATCTCTTCTGGATCTGATTTTGACAAATTTCCCTGACAATATCTGCTGCTCTTCCTTCGCTCCAATCAGTTCTTCTGACCACGTCCTTGTCAAAGTGGACATCTCTCTGGCTGTTATCAGAGAACCACCTCACCGCCGTCGAGTCTGGAATTTCACTCAAGCCGACTGGCAGGGTCTCCGAGCAGCCATCAAACTTACAGACTGGTCTCCTATCACTACTTTCTCAAACATCAACTTATCCTGGGAATTCTTTCAAAGAAACTTGCTCTCCCTCATGCACAGATTTATCCCCTCTCGTGTTCAGTTGTCTACTCTTCCTCCCACCCTTGGTTTACTGAAGCTTGTGGCGAGGCAGTTGTCCTGAAACAACTTGCCTTTGCCTCATGGAAAGCAAACCCAACTGAGGGCAATCTCAGTTCCTTCCACAAAGCTCGGAACAAGTGTGTATCTACCCTCAGGACAGCCAGAAAACAACATCTTTCTCATCTCAAGTCTGAACTCTCAAACCTCTCTCCCTCCTCAAAATCCTGGTGGCGTTTAAACAAATCTGTTTCTGGTGTATGTTCCCCCTCCATCCCTCCCTTACCTCAAATGGCCGCACTGCTGATTCCACACGTGAAAAAGCTGAATGTCTAAACTCGGTGTTTGCAGCTAAATCTTGTGTCCGAAACCCATCACTATCTCTACCCACTTTACCCAGTCGCACACAACTGTCCCTGGACTCTGTATCCTTTTCTCCTGAATAGGTGGAGAGCTTGCTTTCAAACCTCGAGTCAGATTCTGCAACCGGTCCAGACGGCATCAGCCCACGTGTCCTCAAAGCATGCTCTTCTGCTCTTGCTCACCCTCTCTCTGTTCTATTCACCCTCTCATTTGCCCAAGGTCATCTGCCATCTGCTTGGAAATCTGCTAACATCACTGCCCTGCATAAAAAAGGTGCAAAAACAGATCCGTGCAACGACAGACCAATCAGCCTTCTCCCAATCATCAGCAAGGTTATGGAATCCATCATCGCTTCAGACATGAAATCCTTCCTCTTCTCCAATGGCTTGATTTCCAATCATTAATTTGGTTTCAGACCAGGTCACTCTACCCTGGATATGCTGCTTCTGCTCTCCCATCAATGGATGGAGGTCCTCAATGCCAGACAGGAAATCCGAGCCGTATCCCTGGACATATCACGTGCTTTTGACACAGTCTGGCACCCTGCCCTACTCTCCAAACTCTCTTCCCATGGTATTCAAGGCCATCTCCACTCATGGCTCGCAGACTTCCTCTCCTGTCGCAGTCAACGTGTGGCCCTAAATGGAGTTCTTTCATCCCCTCTTCCTGTGCAGGCTGGAGTTCCTCAAGGTAGTGTTCTGGGCCCTGTTCTTTTTCTGGTTTTCATCAATGATCTCTCGGACTCTCTGGAAAATCCTCTATTTCTCTTTGCCGACG
Source organism: Eptatretus burgeri (assembly GCF_056783735.1). Lineage (NCBI taxonomy): Eukaryota > Metazoa > Chordata > Myxini > Myxiniformes > Myxinidae > Eptatretus > Eptatretus burgeri. Next base: position 104,639,298 of record NC_140961.1, on the reverse strand, counting down.
ACTCCACCCTCCGCCGTACCATCTGTCATCCCTCAGACCGGCAAGCAGCAGCTTCTTTGCTCACTGCAGATCTGGATAAAATCACAAAGTGGTCCAACACGTGGAACATGTCTTTCAATCCGGACAAATCTCAGACTCTCACAATGTCTCTTCGAAAGGACCGTTTAGAAACCCCCCCATCCACTTTCTCAACAATCCTCTGGAAGAAGTCTTTTCTTTCAAGCTTCTGGGTCTCACTATCTGCCATGACCTTTCCTGGGAAAGTCACATTTCCAACCTCGCCTCAAAAGCCAGTCGTCGACTGGGAATCTTCCGTCGTGCAAAGTCCTTCCTCGGCCCTCTTGAGCTCCTGACCACTTACAAAGCTTTTGTCCGTAGCCTGATGGAGTACTGCTCTCCCCTCTGGGCTGGTGCTCCTGCCTCCCACCTTTCTCGGATTCACGCTGTCGAAACCAGGGCATTTAAGATCATCGGCATCTCCCGCAATGAAGCTGAGTCTTTGGGCCTCTCACTCAATCACCGCAGGTTGGTCGGTGGTCTTTCTGTCTTCTACCGACTCCTCTCCAGCCTTGCCCCCCTGCTCTCTCTGCGATTTGTCCCCACCACATTTCCACAGGGCGCTCAAGGTCCGCCAACAACCCCCTTCTGGTAAAACTACCAAAATCACGAATCACTGCTCATCTTCACTCTTTCATTCCTCTTTTTTTCTGCCTTTGGAATAAACTTCCTCACTCTATTCTTTCCCATTCTTCCCTCCAGGCTTTCAAAACAGCTGTTCACCACCACCTCTTATCTTCCCCCATCCAAATCCTCGATCTTTTCTACCCCGATAATCCACCCAAGCCCACTTCCTTCAATTCCCCTGCTTTCCTTCCTGAAAGTCCCGGTAATGTCCATCTTCTCTTCGCCATGTTCCCCGTCCCATCCCCATCCCTCTCCCTTCCACAGTTCACCTAATGTGTCTGTTCCCCACTGTTTTGTCCCTTCCACTCCCGCCCCTCTTGTCTCATGCCCCCTTGCTGCGAGTTGTGTGTTAGCTCTCATACGAGCCTCGAACAAGGTATACAAAAAAAAAGAAAAAAAAAAGAAAAAGCCCTTCACGATCCCGCTTGATGGTGCACTGCTCTCCCCTCTGGGCTGGCTCCCCTGCCTCACACCTTGCTCAGCTTGATGTCGTGGAAACAAAGAACTTCAAAATCGTTGGAATCTCGCACAATGAAGCTGAGTCTCTGGGCTGATCACTTTCACATTGCAGACAGATCGGTGATATTTCTGTCTTCTATTGCTGCCTTTCTTGTCTTGCTCACTCTCCGCCTTTTCTGTGCTCTGCCCCCCCCCCACCACCCTCTCCCAGATTTCTGCAGTGTACATGCAATGTGCCAGTAACCTCCTGCTGGTGAAACTCCCAAAATCCAGAATCACTGCTCACCTGCACTCATTCATCCCCCCCTCCCCCCTATCCCACATTTCTGCAGTGTGGATGCAATGTGCCAGTAACCTCCTGCTGGTGAAACTCCCAAAATCCAGAATCACTGCTCACCTGCACTCATCCATACCCCCCCCCCCACCCCACCATGAAATCAAATTCCTCAGTCTCTTCAATCTCATTCTTCCCTCCAGGTCTTGAAGACAACTTTTCGCTACCATCTCGAGTCATCTCCCATCCACAACCATAATCTTTTCTACCCCCATTCATTCTCCACAACCCCACCTCTTTCTGAGTTTTTCCTTCCACTTCTGTGATTGAGCATTTGCAGCTGTATCCATCTTGTTCACCGCTGTGTCCTATCATTGCTCTTTGTTCTCCACATCCATTGTTGCTCCAAGTCTCCCTCTCTTTTGTCCATCAACCCTGCTGTTGGTGTGTTCTCCACCCCCCCTCCCCTTTCCTGCCAACCTCTCCTTCTACTGTTACACCCTTATCTGTTGTCTGTTCCAATTCTGACACCGTATGCACCACATCACCCCCCCCCCAACAAAGCAAATCTTAATAAACAAAAGTCAGCCCTTAAAGGGCTGAATCTTGTCAGATTACCAAGTGTGAGCATCAACGAAATGCACAGCAGTGTGGGTGAAATGTCTGATGGGAACAATAGCTGTGGAAAAGGAAAGTCACAACCTCAACCCGTTTCGGTTGTGGAGTGCACTGCACACACAAACACACACACTTTAAGGCCATTTTTCTCTGCTAAAGCGAGGGTTCGCCTTGCAGGCCCCATGACAATCGTGGTTCCCATTTTGTGAGACTGTTTTTATGGCCGGATGCCCTTCCTGATGCTGTGGAGCGCACTGCACAGCTCACCAAGTGGATCTATAATTACCAAGGAGCAAATAATGATATACTGTATTACATACAACATGTGAGGGTTGGGGTTGGGGGGGGGTGATTGAGTAAAATAAAATTGAGAAATAGGATGGAAATGGAGAGTGATGAAGTACAAGGGTGGACAAATAAAGAGGAAAATAAAATGAGGAAATGAGAGTTGGAGTTGCAGGGGAGTGAGGGGAGGGGGCAGGGGGAGGGGTGGTGATATATGAAAAGTTGGGAAGACAGCTGGAAGGGAACTTTATAATGTCACAGTATTTGCATACGTAATTGATGGATGGTCTAAGTGTTAGTACTTGTTTAAAATTAGGATTAGGCTATTATGAATATGTTTAAGACCTGCAACATAAAGGAAATGTAAAGATATGTGAAAATGGAGGGGTTTCCCACTACCCTGAAAACTTGCAGCACCCACAAATAAATTGTGACATGGTTTGCTGGCTCAGACCATCTGAACATGTACAGAAGTAACTTACACTGCTGAAGTTGCCAACCAAGATTAGACAATTACCATAGCCACATGTTTATCAGCTTTAGGAAAGGAGGGAATATTGTGTTAGGATTTGTCCCCCCCCCCCACAAATAAAAAAAATCAGAATGCACTTACATTCTTCTTTTACCCCGTTGGGTGCAGGCAGGAGGTGCTGGTGCCAAAAGCCCCGATTTTTCAACACCTTTGGAATACGAAGAATAGAGGACACAAGAAGAGCGGATGTTCCAACATCCAAGAAGAGTTCAAAATGTGTTTGAAAGCAGCTGTGCCCTCCAGACAAAAGGCTGGCTCATAGACACAACCTGTGGTGCAATTAGACATTTCCATTTGGTACTACACTGCTGGGTACAAAAAGAGGAGGGTATTTCTGGTAACAATTGTTTGTTCATAGTTTTATTGGGCAATGCTCAATGTTCCTGGACTGGAGGGGCGGAAACAGAGCCTCCCTCTGCCCCTTAGACCCCTGATTTCTCAGACATTACCTTCCAACTTTTCCAGCAGCAACCTTGACAAGATACCAAAGTACTGGCACTGGCAGGCCACACGGTCAGAGGGTCGACCAAGTGCTCGTGAACGACTCGATGCTGATAAACCCAAATATATTCGAAGCCAGGCTGTTGTCAGTGCAGACCCTAATCCTACTGGGTCTTGTTCCACAACCCCTTGTGGTCATCATAAAAACGAGAGCTCCCATGATTCTCAAAACAACACTGTTGCGAGTTGTGGTGGAGATTCTGGGAGCCTTGATGTTCACAAGGATTTGAAGTGCATTCCAAAGAGCTCTCTTCATGACAGGGTAGCCACTCGAAAAAGTTCCCGGCGAGGCCAGTTTAGGCCGGACTCGCTGATCATACATCGTCGAAGGCAAGAGGAGACAATTAGCCAGGAGAAATATGAAGATGAACAATGCCCAGAGCTTGAAAGTACTGAGCGAGGATCTCCTTCAAACTTCTTCCGCCGACTTGGTTCCAGTATGAAAGAGCGAATGCACATCAATACTGACACAGATAACCATGTTGATACCAGGTCAAAATTAAAGCAGGAATCACCTATGAAAATGGCATCACACACCCCAACAACCACTAATGAAACTCCATCAAGTAAATTGGCTTCTCCTGCTCACAAAATAAAAATGACGCCATTAAGCCAAAGGCAAGGAAACCTCAAGGAAAATTCAGTTTCCAGATCACCATCAGCAATGAAAATAAAGGCAGCCACTCTGCCACCTCTTTCTCCTCGATGTGCAACATCACTATCAGAAATTCCTGAACTTGAACGATCACCTCGTAGTCTGCACCGACCACGAACAAGGCCCACTGTGCAAGAGGGTGGAAGTCCGAAACGACACCTACCCCGTTACTCTCGGTCAGACATAACATCGCGTATTTCCCGCAGTGCTGCAGACATTGAGCGATTTTTCAACTTTTGTGGATTGGATCAAGAACAGCAGGAGGCTCTTTGCTCAATAGAGTGTACCCGCGACAGTTCAGAACTGGGTTCTGTCAGAATACGGAGTGCGAGCATCAGAGAGAAGCACAGCAGTGTGTGTGAAATGTCTGATGGCAACAGTAGCTGGGAAGAAGAAAAGTTGCAACCTCAAAACGTGTCTGTTGTGGAGCGTAATGCACGGATCATCAAGTGGATCTACAACTGCCAAGGAACAAAGAATAAGAAAAAATAACGATGTGGAATTGCCTACGACATGCAAATGGTCTTTTTACTCAATAATTTATGTACAGTTATAAAAAGTACTGCATCGCCATATCCATGTCAATTTTTAGTAAGCATCTATTTTACCTTGTCATTGGTGATTTCCTCTGCAGCCGAAGGTGGATGGAGGTTGTTTTTACCCCTGTCTGTCTGTAAGCAGGGTATCTCAAAACATTGTGGATGGATTCGGATGAAATTGGGTGCACAGGTTTGGTTTGCGACAAGGACAAATTGATTAGATTTTGGTGAAGATCTGAATCTGGATACGAGAATTTTTTTTTCAGTAATTCTTCACCACTGAGAGATTGGGGAAAAAAAGTTGTAGAGCATGATATTTCGAAATGTTGCGGACGGATTCGGACGAAACTTGGTGGACAGGTTGGGTATGTGACAAAGAATAATTATCGATTCGATCTTGGTGAAAATCCTGATCCAGATACGAGAATTTTTTTTTAAATTGTTGTTCTCGTTTTATTTACAATAAACCTTAAATGAGGAGTCTGATACAATAATTCGATGTACCATAGTCTTTGCAGGTTGCCTTGCAATTAACCCTCCTCAACCTCTCCCTATCTATTTACAGGTTGCCATATTTCCTTTCCTATTCTCTCCTCCTCTGCCTACCATTTGTTCATCCTATTGTTGCATCCACTTTCTTGCCCCACTGCTCCACTGTTCCCTCAATGCATTGCTTTTTATCCTCTGTTACCTCACTCTTCAATGAGTCGAGACTTATTTGTATACAAAATAAAAACATGTTTCAGTGCTGTTGTATCTGTCATTTGTTTGGTGTCTCAATCAAATACTTGCGAAAGGATGTGTTTTTACACAAGGAGCTTCAATTGCAGGAGGCGGCCATTACGCCCATCAAGCCTGTGCAATCTTACTAACACTCACATACTCCTTGACCCACACTGCTTTCAATTACCACTCCAATTCAAATTTAAATCCATCCACTCTCTGCTGCCACCACCTTTCCAGGGAGATTTTCTTTATGAGGTGAGTAATGCTGACTGCTTCTGGTGGGGGGGTACAGAAAACAAAAATATGGGTGGGAGGTTGAGGAGCGGGGGGGAATAAAAGCTATTGGAATTAGGAATAGAAGGTAATGGAAGTGAAACAGATAAAAGATACTTGGAGTGTTGAGGGCAGGGGGACCGAACAATCCAGAATTTTGTATACGTGACATGGAAATGGCTTCCAATCAACATTATTTCACAGATATCACACATTTGCTCAAGTTTTGAATGTGCATGATAAAATATGGTGTGTAAATCAATAAAAACCATATGATATGCAATTATTTTATTAATCGTCTTGTTTTATTATTTTTTTCAACATTGGGCAGACAAAGCCAAGAGGTCAATCCGAAAGCAAAGGAAAAGGAGAACACCTCTTTTGAAATAAATGAATTACAGGAAGGATAATGATTATACCATATGGAGGTTGAAGGGAATAAAGTTATACAGTATTTTCTTGTTTAATACTAAACATGATTGGGAATCCAACCTGAGAATTGCAAGTCAAAACTATGAAGACAAAATTAGAATTTTCTAATTATTTCTTGTTGGCCTCCTGTTTCTCCGGATCTCTCATGCATTTTCTGCTTTGGCTCTAAACTCAACTGACTGCACTCTGCAGTTCCTGGCTTATCAGGCTTCATGAGCACTTGCTGAGTTTTAGTAATTCCCATTGATCCCATGCTCTTTTCACAAGGCAAAAAGCATATTTGTGCAGGTCTGGGGCCTTTTTGCCTTACAATCAAGGGCAACTTCCTGGGCCCAAGTTTCTGAACTTGGTTGGATAGAGATGCCATTGGTTGTCCACACAAAGATTGACCAGATGTTGAATTTGGTGCATGAGACAAAGGGCTACTCTGAGGAAGAGACAGCATTATGTAATGAGGAGTTGTGGTAGAGAGCAAGTGGGTTGGATGTGCTGAAATGTGGAAAACGGCAGAGTTGGGTGGATGTGGAGAAACCAAGGTTGTCTGATGAGCATTTGAGGGCTGACGGAAGAAAAAAAAAAAGAGAAAGAAAATAAATGTTTATTCATAACCTATTGAAGCTGGTTAGTCCTCTTCAATATTTCAATGCTACAAGGTGTTTCCAAGCCACAGAGGTTTGTGGTGTCATAAAAAAATTAAACAATGAATGAGATGATTTGAAATATAATACATAGTTATAATGGTAAACAACAGCAAAGAGAGAAGGCAAGGTAATGTGCAAGAAAAATAGAATCTAAGAGTTATCTTGATTAACCATTCATGTACTGGGGCTACGCTTGTCCAGATTTTATTAATGAGATTGAGCAATGGCTATTCAACCATCATAAATAAAGGCCTAGCTACAGGTTATGTAGACTAATTTTTGCCTCGACTCGACCCTCAACCCCAAACCTTGTTTATCCCATATCTTCCATTTCCCTAACTTTAATCCAATCTTCCCAAACCGAGCCCTTTTCATTCCATACTCACACCTCCCCAACCCCAGACTGTCTTTTCTCAATTCAACATACACTCCTTCATCCCTCCTTGTGTGTTCATATTGAGATAGACCCTAACCACGGGTCTACTGACCCTATGAAATGCAAAAATTGTGTAGCGTCGTCATGCCTTGTGCTTGCTAATGGATGTCTGGCATTCAGTATTTACCTTTTCCATGGATGCAGTTCCAATAATAAATTTGGGTGCATTGGGGAGAGGCACAAATGCAGTTGATGTGGAAACAGTTGATGCGGATGCAGTTGATGCGGATACAGCCGACGCGGAAACAGCCGACGCAGAGAAGGTTTGTACAGAGAAAACTGGTACTGAGGTAGCTCGTGCCGAAGGTGTTGGTGAAAATTAGATTTTGAATTGACTTTGGTACTAGTTTTAAATAGTTACTATTCCTTCCCAGCAAAATCTCGATCAAACAGGAGATGTTTTTTTATTTTACCTTATGAAGGATGCACTCATGCTGTCATTTGGGACACAAAGTTTAACATCCGTTTAAGTTTCGCCCTCAAAAGGCCAGTTTTTTAAATAAATAAAAAAAATCAGATTTCCTTATCGAGTGCAATGCGTTTTCCAAATCCAACAATAACTTTGTAATTGCTGAACTGATTATGGTGGAAGTATCACGCAATATTAAAGCACTATTTATATATTACAAACACATAAGGGAGAACGTGGTGGTAACATTTCCTTTCACAATCATCCACACTCATAACATTGCTTTTCCCTGCTATGCTGATGATACCAGAATATATCTGACTTTTGACGAGGAAAATCCTACACCAATGAGTTATCTGTCCTCTTGTTTTTCAACCATTAAATTGAGGTTAAATAGCAGCTTCCTCAAACTAAGTGAGACTATTCTGCTCAGGTGTCCATTTGCTCCTAAAGAGATGGTCTTCAAAAATGACCTTGGGCCCTCAGTGACACAAATCTAAAGTGTTAGACTTTACATGTCCCAGCAATGTTGATATTTACAGAATGCGCAAATAGACAATGCAACAGTTAAGCTGAAATCAATTCCTTCATCTATCAGAACTTTGCCTTTTTTATAATTAGTAGCAGAGTACTCACCCAAAGGGCAATCTTGATCCAAGCATGCATTCTGAGGGAACATGCTTGTTCCAAGCATGCATATTCACATTCTGAACAAATTTTGATCTTGGGCACCCGTTAATTTCCACTCTGAAAGCCGTGGTAGCCATTTTACAATATGGCCACCAGCAGAATATTTTTTTACCGTAAACGCAACATTCAAGGGGACCCAATAAACATACTGATAGTACAATCACCCAGAATGGATCTCTTTTACTCAAGCATGATATGCTGAATATGCAGTGCCATTCAGCATTGAAATAAATGATCACGTATGGAATTATATACAGGAAAAGCCAACTTTGGAATTAAATTATAAAACATTACCGATGATATAAAATAATAATATAATATAAAAAATATATATCTAATATCTAAAGCTCTTTATAACCACTGACTGACTCACTCACTGATATTAAAGATCGGTACCTTCCGGGTGACATAGAAAGCTAAAATTTTGCGTGCCAAGGGACATCAAAGCCGATACACCGGGGGAAAAAATAAAATAATAATAATTATTAAAAAAAATCACAGAATCGTTAAACAACATCCATAAATGAAAATAGAAACAAATTAAAAAAAAATGCAGGTGAGCGACCTGAGACAACGGGGAAGCACGGTAATTTTGTGTGCTGACAGACCGAAGCCGATACATCAGGAAAAATCACCTGTATATGAAAATATAAATAAATAAATGAAAAATCAAATGCAGGTGAGCAACCTGAGACAATGGAGAAGCACGGTTTGTATCCTTACACACACCCCGCTATACATATATATTGTTGCGGGCAGGAGGGGTCAGGTGAGAAGACCACGAGGTGGGGGGAAGCTATGTCAATTCCAACCAGACTCCCCGGAATTGTAGGCCGTCGCTCACGGATAATTGCGTGATGTGGCGGGTCGTGAAACCGACCGTGGACGCCAATAACTCAACCGCGTGACCTAGGGTCCTCCCGCCTATGGGTGAATCGGGTTACCTAATTAACCACCGGGGAACCACGCCCTCGGTACGCCTTGTCCGAACCAGATCACTACCGGATCGGATCTCCTTTCCGGATTGGATGCAGCCGAGCGGCACCGTCAAGGACGTACCTGCAAGAAGGAATGGATTGTTGGGAATAAATACCCGGCGAGACTTAGATCCGAACCATGCTGGACCAATGAGGGAAAAGACAAAGGCGAGTTGGGAACATTTACACAACAATTATTTATTTACAATAAGCGAGGAAAAGCATGTGGCACAACAAAGGTTTATTGGGTGTGTAATGTAGGGAAATATGAGAGAGGTGTGGGGTGCGGAAATTTTACAAGCAACTTTCAAAGCAAAGCAGACACAGTGCAGACTTGACGCGATTATTAATAAAAGCAACAATCACAACAATAAAATATTTTATACAGGCTTACTTAACGGACAGGCGCCAACACTCTCAGACACACACTCAGACAAAGTAAACCCATTTGTGAAAGGGACATTTGTAGCCAGGGAGGGAGGGAGTTGAGGTTACAGTTTCTCGGTACCTGAGCGTTTTGGGGGAGGGATGATCCGTGGTGCGGCACCCGACAATGGTTGAGTTGCTCGACCACAACCGTATGTGTGGAGATCGTGTCTGCAGGAGGGCTCGAGTGGAGAAGAGCGGAGTCCAAAGGGGTGGGGGGGGGGGCGAGAGATGAGCAGCAGGCAGGACCAGGCAAGAGGCCGTTTGTTGAGGTCGGAGATGAGGAACAGAAAGCGGGACCAGACAGGAGGCTTGGTCGAGAAGCAAGGGGCGGTTCGACGTCATGTGGGCGGAGACAAGTGGCAGAACAGTCACTCTCAATGACTCCTCTCCTTCAATTCTCCTTACTCCGCCTTCAATACTCAAAAACTTCTCTCAATTCTCCTTCCAACCAACTTGCAATTCTCTTCCCAACTCACCAACTACACGGAGGTCCGCGCTTTTTAGAACCCAGAGGTCAGGGAGGAGCCTTGCCGAAACCTGACGTCATTGTCCGAGCCGAGCATGCCGATTGGACCGGCCCTTCATGTGGTCCGCCTTTCTGGGCGGGGTTTCAGCCAGAGGCCGGCCTGGCCCGCCCCTGTCTGGCCTTGGGAAGATGGTTTGGCGGTGCAGCTTATCGCGTGTGTCCAGCTGAACGTCGGGATTTTGCCTCTGAAAACGAGTCGCTGGGTAGACGGTGGTACACTGTGGCCAGCGAAATGAGGGTAGCAAGCGAGATGAAGGCACCATGGATTGTCATGCCGTGGTAAGCGAGACGAGGGGGGACGAGGGGCAAGCGAGGCAAATTTACCTCAGCAGTGAAAAGAGGAAGAGTGGGAAGTGGAATGGAGGAGAAAAATGATTTGATAACCTAACTAATAGCCCATCGCAACACCCTCCCTTGTCTTCCCACTAGACAAAAGGTAGAGACCTAACTACACGTATATTAATGGAATAACTGACTCAGGACAACTGTATGTTGTATGCATACGGTTCCGAGAACCGTAACAATATATATATATATATATATATATATATATATATATATATATATATATATATATATATATATATACATATATATATATATATATATATATATATATATATATATATATGTATATACATATATATATATATATATATATATATATATATATATACATATATATATATATATATATTTTTTTTTTACGAATTTGCCGGTTCGGACAGCCACGCACGACCGCTTAAGGGCCAATCACAGTCACGCGTCCGCCGAAACCCGGAATTCAGTCATAGCTTCCGGACAACTCCGGAAACCTGCAACGGATGCCTTAACGCATCATAAACCGTCAATATTCTGTCCACACGGTATAGGGTTAATCGCCGAATCTCGATATACCTAATTGTCCGCGCAGACAGAAGTACCGAGAATTTATACCTCGACGGAACTTGTATGGAAATGAGCCGCTAAGCACGCTCTTTCTGTGTGCAATGCCGAGCTGTTTTAATCGCCAAGTTCCGTCGGACCAATTACCACTTTAATAGCCGGCTAACTTCCCGAACGCGCCGTGGAAGTCAATGGGAGGAAATGACGCAACGAGCAGATTGACATTCAAACAATGGGGACATTCATTTCAACCAGGTAAGCAATCAATGGGGAAAGGGGACAAGACACGAGAAAAGCCTACAGCCGATGTCTACTCGTTTATATATAAAGGCATGTACTTAATTCAGTTTGATTTAACCAGACAAGGAGCCACAGAACACTTTCATACAAAACCCCCAGAAAAGAACAGGGCTCGTGAGCCCTTATTTCCACTCAGAGCCTGGATGACCGGGGGCTCACAAGAGGCCGGGCAGGTTACCTTGCGGCCCCTTGTGACGGCTCGAAGGTCTTTGGGTCAGTCACCCCTGCTGTCTCTGGCTTGGCCGTGTCGCTTGAGCAGCCGGGTGGCTTGAGCAGCTTGGCGAACAGCTTGCTCAGTTCTCCTTGGTCATCCGGCCTTCACTGCGGCCTGACCTGGCCGGCGACGCGCTGGAGGAGTGAACGGGTCTTTGCTCTTTTAGAGTTGATGTCCTTTTATGACCCGTCCACTGCCTCAGCGCTGCTCGACCGTCTCAAGGCCGTTCGCCTGGACCGCGACGTAGCTTGCCCGACGCTAGTCTCCTCCTTGGCCATTCACCAACGCTTCTCCGGCTTTCGTCTGGCGCTCCCTCCTTCGCCGCGACTGCCCGTTTCCCAAGAGCGATGAATCTCCGAATGAGCCCATCCGCGCTGCCGCCCGTTTCCCGAATCAGCTTTTCCGCGCTGCCGCCCATCTCCAGAATCAGCCTCTCTGCTCTGCCGCCCGTCTCCCGAATCAGCTTCTCCGCGCTGCCGCCCGTCTCCCGAATCAGTCTCTCCGCGCTGCCGCCCATCTCCCGAATCAGCCTCGAACTCCTCCCTTATATTGGCCCGAGGCGAGCCGCTCTTTGATCTCTCAACCCGAGGCGGGGCTCTGCCCACTTTTCACCTCCGACCTCTCACCCCTGGTAAGCCTCGCGGGAAACCCCAAGTCTGAAGTCACCCGTGGGTTTTGGGGAAGTTGCTCTGTGATCCAGTTTTGCAAAGTAGGTTCGCACCGCGGTGCACAATGGCGGCTTAAGCAGTGGTGGTGTTGGGGAGCGTTGCTTGTCGATGGTGAGGAGTTTTTGTAGGATGTTTCGAAATTAAAGACAGAAAGAATAACGGCTACCTCAAAGATTCACAGCCCGGTACACGAATAATTATTCCCTTTACACATCGGTGGGGGAATCCTAACCTGAAACACTTACTTATCAAAATAACTGATCTTCAGGGTGTTTGAATGGTGTTTTGTGAATTTCCAAAACCGCAACACACACACACACACACACACACACACACACACACACACACACACACACACACACACACACACACACACACACACGGGTTACATTCCTCTAAACTTTAGCGAACGGCGAAATCGTGAATGGCAAACAGTTTATAACATAAATGAGATATGTTCCAGCCTCCCAAAATAAGCCCAAAAATAATTAAAAAGACATTTAATTGAAAAATAAGAACAATCGAGTAAAATAAGATAAAATAAGTAACATTTACTATCTTCCAGACCAACAACCTAAGAATGTGCGATTCCACCCAGTATTGCTTGTGGTTTTGGTTGGGACCTGGGCATATGACATTTGGTGTCAGGAGTGGGATTCAACTCTCATTCCTCCAGGATTTTATTTTATTTGCATGTGTGTTTGGGTTTAAATAAAATAAAATAAAAAAGTTTTCATTTTGCATGTGTGCAAAAAAGAATTGGTGGAATACAAAGCCACCATGGTAGAGTCTAACAGGGAGGAGAAAAATGTCGGCACCTCCCCCACTCCTCAGTTTATGCGGACTTAGATTCCCTTTGGGTCGGCAGGCCTGGCAGAGGAAGTCATGCTGATGTAAGCACAGGCCATGACGGACAGATATGGTAATATGGATGAAGTACGCTTGTAGACTGTAAGAATATTTGTTTACATGTAGATAATGAGTCATGAGAGGCAGAAATGATAGTCCTACAATTCAGTTGAAATCTGACCTGTTTAAGTGTATGGTTGCGCGCAAGCTGTACATGTGCACAGAGTGAAATGCCTAACCAACCATAGTCGGCCTCATATTCACATGGCTTGTCTGGAGCAACTCTGCTTTGCTGCAACACAGGTGTGCAGTGTTTCTGTGGGGGTCATAGGGTGTATAATAAAACAAACATGAAAGATATCCAAGATAAGCCATATCACGAGTAGAGATAGATCAAAACATTAAAAAAAAAATATGCAGGAAACAATTATAGAAATGGCATGATTGATAACGAAATGCATTGTTGAAATGAAACAATTTTAAATTCACGTCGATGAAAGTTGTTTGAATAGGCAAAATGAAAATACTTATTCAATCTCATGGTAACTCCAGTGAAAGTTATTTTTTATTTTTAAAGGTGGCATTTATATAGTTCTTTCAGTACTTGGTGTTCTCTGCAGCGAATGGTGTGTGTGTGTGTGTGTGTGTGTGTGTGTGTGTGTGTGTGTGTGTGTGTGTGTGTGTGTGTGTGTGTGTGTGTGTGTGTGTGTGTGTGTGTGTGTGTGTGTGTGTGTGTGTGTGTGTGTGTGTGTGTGTGTGGTTTTTATTTTTTTTCGTGTGCAAAAATTAATTTTGCTTTCTGAGCACATCTTGAAGAATATAGCCAGCACATGCTT
>NC_140961.1:104610460-104624960 GCF_056783735.1 Eptatretus burgeri | reverse complement strand
CATGAGTACAACCACAATTTCTCGTTAATACACAGAAATACAGCCATGTGGTCATTTCGCCAACTTGGCACAAGTTAGAACGTTCAAAAAGACAACCGTACTGATGTGGTTTCACGGCAGGCATGGAGCCACCAAAGGGCCTTGTGGGGTTATACAACCCTCCCCCAACATTCTCCTCCACACTTTTGCAAACCTGCTAAATTAGCCCCCTGACCTTTTGTGAAATTGTTACATTAGCTCACCCACACCCCCTTCACCACCACATTTTATCTCTAAAAATAAACAATCACTCATTCCAAACGAGTATGACAGTCAATCATTTTGCAAACTTGCACAGATGCAGATTATCCTGGCTTTATAAAAACTGAAGGACGCCACAGCTGTCAAGATGGCCACCAAGACATTGTAAACCTCCGACCTGGCTGCAAGATCTTCGATCATGTTCTCTGTTTAGTGCTAAAATTCCACTTTTTTTTTTTATCTCTGAAGTACACATTTTCAGGCACCAGACTCCATTTTCAAAGATTTTTTGATCATGACCTTGTCTCAACTTGTGATACTAAGGCTCGATGGTTTACTGGACTTGCGCATTCGGGATACTGGCCCACTGGCTACGCCTTGCCCGTTTCAAATGCTGTTGGACTCAGAAAAGCAAACTTGTCTCTTTTGATGAAAAGCACATTTGTGCTTGGCTTCGCTTGGATGAGTGCATCTTCTATGCTTCCCAAGATTGAGAATGGGTGCACGATGAGAAATCATCCTCACTATAATTCACGGATGGTGTTTTTGTGTTTGTTTGTCACGCTACTCCTCTTACAGTTCTGGGCTGATTACATCCAGACTTGCCACATAGGATCATCATGACCCCATTCAATATATCGGGGCGGGGGGTGTGTTTTTATCTTTACCGATGGTCTTGGGGTGCCGAGGGGGTGGGGAGGGGGGGAGGAGTGGACACAAATTCTCTATGTAAATGTGTATCATGGAGCACCTTCTCCAGGTTTTCCCTGGCATTACAATTCTCCACCGTTTACAGTACAGCATTCCTGTCCCCAAGTTTATCATTGTAGTGAGGTGTTTTGAATTATGAGCAGGAGGTATGTTTTTGCTTCATGCATGTTGCCCAGGTTATTTTTTCTGCCTGAACAAAGCTGTCAGTTGTCTATACACTGCCCAAATAAAAGTATGTGTCAGAAGAATGTGTTGCATGCTTGGAGCAAGCTCGCCCATTGAGCAGGTACTCTGCCAGTATAAAACAAGTAAAAAAGACAGAAAATATCACATAGCCCCCATTGTTTTTGTAATTTTGCTGAACGGAGTTCAAGGGCAAACCCATATTTATGTACAACTAAAATTACCACTCGTCTACCAGTCGGCTATCTTTGATAAGATCACAAAATAAAGTGAGGTGCACGACTGCACGTGTATGCCATCATGTACTGTGCTTGTTCCAAGTTTGAACAAAATAGGACTATGCGTGCCTGAGAAATGGTTGGCAACACATTTAAGTAACAAAATGGCCACCAGTCAGCCACCTTGAATCTGATCTCAAACAAAAAAGACATGCATATGTAAGCTCTCATTCACTATCTGTGTGCCAAGTTTGGACAACATTGGTAAAAGCATCTCTGAGAAATGACTGCCTGGTTTTGGCTTAATGGTTCGGGTGGTGGGCTTGGAATCCCAGGATCCTGAATTCAAATCCCACTTGGATGTTGAATTAATACCAAGTGGGGTTGACTCTGCTGTCATCCTTCTGAGGTTGGCAAAATGAGTGCCAGCTTGTTGTATCCTGTGTCAGAATGGTGATCTTCCAGGATTGTGCCCAATAGCCAAGGAGACTGCTTAGGCAGCACCAACGCTCTGCATAAAGTACGGTCCCATTGGATGGATGGATGTCCGAGAAATGGTTGAGGACATGTTCAACATTGGGTTTTTTACAACTAAAATGGTCGCCAGTCGGCCATCTTTGATCTGCTGTCGAAAAAGAATGATGTGTGTATGTAGGCCATCATTCATTATCTGTTTGGCAAGTTTGAACATGGGTAAATGCATGTCCGAGAAATGGTTGAGGATGTGTTCAACATCGGTTTATTTTCCAACTAAAATGACTGCCAGTCTACCTGTCGGCCGTCTTTGATCAGATCACAAAATCAAGTGATCAAAATCAAAAAATCATCACGTACTGTGTTGGTGTCAAGTTTGAACAAAATCGGACCATGCCTGGCTGAGAAATGGCTGGTGACACATTTATGTAACAAAATGGCCACCAGTCGGCCATCTTTGATCGCATCACGAAACAAAATGATGTGCATATGTACACCATCATATTTTGTCTTTGTGCCTTGTATAAATAAAATCGATTTCCACAGGTCCAATATACGGTTGCGGACGCACACACACATGGACATGAAAATCTTGACCAAATTCATAAGCCCCTGTTTTGGATTATGTCCACCGGAGGTTAATAATAAAAAGAGAGCGTTTTGAGATAAAGTGCTCTTTGAAAGGAAAATAACTGAATAGGGTAGACAGTTCTACCTGTGACAGACGCCGTGAACTGAACATTGCAAGATCGAATGTGCAGATGGAGTCACAATAGATGAACCTCAGACTGGCAGCAATGTTTCTCAATGTGAATTACTCAGCACAATCATCCTATATAATGTAACCACTCCATTGGATAAGACTGGTGTTGGCTGAGCAGCTAGGGTAGCTGGCTTAGGATCTTGGGGTCCTGAGTTTGAGCGCTGTCGGCTGCTGAATTAACACCAGGTGCGATTCACTCAGCCTGTCATCCTGTAATGTCGGTGAAATGAGTACCAGTGCACTGGTAGAGGGGCACAGCATCAGCGGCACAGCCGCGCTTCCAAGAAATGATAGCCATCCGGCAACCAAGCTGCCATATGCAAGAACCGAACTCCGTTGGATGGACGCCATGTTTGACTCAACGTCCCAGCTCTGATGGAGACATGGCTTTCCAACACTGAGAGAGACAGCCATACTCTCGCAGCCATTCAGGCAACATTTCCAAACCTCGTTGTCTACCACGTTTCCTGAAAAGACTGGAACAGGGGTGGTGTAGGGGTTCTCATTTTGCAACATAAGAGATTCTACATCGCTGAGATTCAACGCTCTGAATTTGAGTGTGTGTGTGTGTATATATATATATATATATATATATATATATATATATATATATATATATATATATATATATATATATATATATATATATATATATATATATATTTTTTTTGCACAGTTGATCCCAAGTATTTAAACCCATCCACCTTCCCCACCTCAACTCCTTGCAACCACACCATACCACCACCCTCCCTCTCATTTACGCACATGTACTCCGTCTTACTCTTACTGACTATCATTCCCCTTCTCTCCAGTGCGTACCTCCACCTCTCGAGGCTCGCCTCAGCCTGCTCCCTACTCTCCCTACAGATCATGATGTCATCCGCGAACATCAGAGTCCATGGAGACTCCAGTCTGATCTCGTCCATCAACCTGTCCATCACCATTTCAAACAGGGAAGGGCTCAGAGTCGATCCTTGGTGCAATCCCTCTTTTACCTTCAACCGGTCCGTCATTCCTACCACAAACCTCACCGCTGTCACACTGTCCTCATACATATCCTGCACGATCCTCACATACTTCTCCACCACTCCCGACTTCCTCATACTATACCACAACTCTTCTCTCGGCACCCTATCATAAGCTTTCTCTAAATCCACAAACACACAATGTAACTCCTTCTGGCCTTCCCTATACTTCTCCATCAACATTCTCAAAGCAAACATCACATCAGTGGTGCTCTTTCCTGGCATAAACCCATATTGCTGCTCACAAATCATCACCTCTTTTCTCAACCAAGCTTCCACTACTCTTTCCCACAACTTCCTGGTGTGGCTTAACAACTTTATCCCTCTGTAATTTCCACAGCTCTGCACATCACCCTTGTTCTTGAAAATCGGAACCAGTACACTTAATCTCCACTCCTCCGGCATCCTCTCACTTTCCAAAACTTTATTAAACAATCTGGTGAACAACCCCACTGCCATCTCTCCAAAGCACTTCCATGCCTCCGCTGGTATACCATCTGGGCCAACCGCCTTTCCACTCTTCATCCTCTTCATAGCAGTCCTCACTTCATCCTTACTGATCCACCCCACTTCCTGATTCACTATCTCCACCTCTTCCAACCTTCTCTCTCTCATTTTCTTCATTCATCAGCTCCTCAAAGTACTCCATCCACCTTCTCAACATGGTGTTGGCGAAGCAGAAGTGTGGTGAGGAAGATAGCTGGGAAGGTACTTGGTGTGACATCTGGACAGAGGAAGGAAGATAAGCAGACACATATATATATATATATATATATATATATATATATATATATATATATATACATATATATATATATATATATATATACATATATATATATATACATATATATATATATATATATATATATATATATATATACATATATATATATATATATATATATATATATATATATATATATATATATATATATATATATATATATACATATATATATACATATATATATATATATATATATATATATATATATATACATATATATATATATATATATATATATATATATATATATATATATATATATATACATATATATACATATATGTATATATATATATATATATATATATATATATATATATGTATATATATATATATATATATATATATATATATACATATATGTATATATATATACATATATGTATATACATATATATATATATATGCATATATATATATATACATATATGTATATATATATATATATATGTATATATATATATATATATATATATATATATATATGTATATATATATATATATATATATATATATATATATATATATATATATATATATATATATATATATATATATATATATATATATATATATATATATATATATATATATATATATATATATATATATATATGTATATATATATATATATATATATATATATATGTATATATATATATATATATATATATATATATATATATATATATATATATATATATGTATATGTATATATATATATACATATATGTATATATATATATATATATATATATATATATATATATATATATATATATATGTATATATATAAATATATGTATATATATATGTATATGTATGGATACATATCTATATATATATACATATATGTATATATATACATATATGTATATATATACATATGTATGTATATATATGTGTAAATATATATATATATATATATATATATATATATATATATATACATATTGTCGCGGATTCGCGCCCGCCGGCGTGCGAACGGCCACGTAACTCGAATCGCGGCACGTCGCCCACCGGACGGACAATCCAGTCGTGACCCTCTCGGACCAACGCCGGGAACCAGTCACGGGTGGACCTTTCGGTCTCACCGCGATCGAGCCAATCGGCCCCCGCGTGGGATAGGGTTGCTCGCCAAATTCGACCTACCTAAGTACCCACACGGAGGGTAGACCGGGCGATCGCACCTCGCCGCAGGTCGACTTCGGACACGGGCCACTTAAGCGACCCGTTCCGTACTATCGGGATAACCGAGCGGTGTTATTCGTCGGCCTCGACGGTTCGATTAATTATCGGGCTTCTTAGCCCACGACCAACCCTTTACGTGAAGCAAGATGGGGATTCAATGAAAGAAATGACGAAGCGAAGCGGGAAAACAGTTCAATAATAAGCACATTTATTTCGCGATGAACGGAAAGCACACATATACAATTCCACCAAAAGCACATGGAAAAGAAGAAGACAAAAAGCAAATGCGACAATGCAGATCTAATACCGACTACGCGAGCACACGGCAACACTTATACAATTTTACTTCACAGACGGCGCCGACAACACATATTCCCAAAGCAAAAGAAAAGAGAACCACCCTCCAGGATGAGGGGGTAGGCGGGCCTGGGGCCGAGACCGTGTCGGGCCTACCCGTCTGATGATGAGACGCGGAGCGGCGGTGGCGCCTCAACTCCGCGGGCCTCGCGGACAGTGTCTGGCAGGCTGTGGGAAGGGGGCCCCCTTTTGTCGCACTATCTCAGCGCGGGGGGAAACAGGAGGGGGTTGCTGATGCTCGGGGAAAGGAGGATTTCACAAAATCGCGGGTCCCGCGACGAGCGTCCCCACCACGACCTCGGTCGCGCCGCCGGCCTTTCTCTCCGCAGTTCCCCGAATCCGACGCGAGCACCCCCTCGTCCGCCTTCGCCGCCGCCGCCTCTCCACAGCTCCGTCCTCTTCACTCCAACTCCGCGAACTCCCAACTGCACTCTTCCTCCTGCGAACTGAACTCCTCGACTGACGAACGCGGCCCCTTATATCCCCCGTGGCCTCGCTCCTTCATCTTTGACCCTCTGCCTCCGACCTTTCACCTCTCTTGCTGGCTCCCCATTGGCCCGAGGAAAAGTGGGCGTGAATGCTTTTTGATCCATGAATTTGCATATAGCGACTGCCCTCCAACGCCCTGGAGGCGGGGCCAAATCGCCCCTCGCTCACCGATTGGACGGAACAAAAGTGGGCATGAGTCGTTTTTGATCCGTTTTTCTGCGGAAAGTCCGCGATGCTTTTGAACACGCTGCTCGGTGCGTGCTCTACACGAGTCCAGCATCGGTGCCCACGAGTGGCGCGAGATGACGGTGATGCGATGGTGGCGAGTTGTGATGGTAAAGGTCGTGGCGGTTGTGGTGAAGCGGCGTTGTGGTTGGTGGTTGTTGTTGTGATGGCTGTTGAGACGTGGTTGGTGGTGGTAATAATGGCGGTTGGTCCAAAATAAAGATAGTAAAAGAAAAACGGCTATCCTGAAGAGTCGCAGCACGCATGAATGACATTTATTCCCTCGAGACAACGGGTTTGGGCCTAACTACACATATACTTACCGAGATATCTCACCTAAGGGACCTGAATGGTGGTTTGCGAATTTGGTCAACCACAACACTACCCCCTCCCCATTTTACAGACTCGTCCCGAGTCGTCAAATTTTCGTGTGCCATCATGTGTAGTTTTCCCCTAGTACATTTTACCTACGGATCCCTGAGTGCGACATTCATGGTATTCGTGTCCCCAAAATAAATAACCTGAGGGCTGAGTAACTACTTAAACAAACTCACTCACACGGACGACTTAAATAAAATTGCCGGCGCTTGGACAGACATGCCGGGGGCGCACTCATATTTACAGTACATCTTAACCTTAACTTACAAATTTTACACTAAACCATGGCCCAGGATCAATGAACTCTGCAAAAGAAAAGCAGTTAGCAGGGAGCCAGGCTGCTCGCATGCAGTCTCTGGCTCAAAACAATGCAGGTGACAGGGAACGTGGCTGGCTGCTCACACGCAGTCCAAGGCCTTCCCTTTTGAACTGAACGCAGTGAACCACAACGGTGCATGGGCTGCACAACCGTTGTCTCCGTGCCAGCTCAAGTGGCACACGCAATGAACACAACGAATGGATGGATGAATGGTTTGAACTGAACGCAGTGAACCACAACGGTGCATGGGCTGCACAACGCAGTCTCCGTGCCAGCTCAAGTGGCACACGCAATGAACACAACGAATGGATGGATGGACACAAACACGGTGCACGGGCCGCCACTGCAGGCCCGTGTTGTAGCTGCCAACAGGGCAGTTCTTGCAGCTTGCAAACTGTTGCCTTGATCCTAGCGCACATGGCAATGAACAGGGGGGGGGGGGGCAAAGCGAAAATTGAACGGGGCTGGTGAACAGGGGCAGTGGGCATGGCATGGCAAAGGTAGCAGGCAAACACAGCCCGCCGAAGAAGGCCGTTGCAGGCAAACACAGCCGGCAGATGAACTGGCCGGCACAGGCCTTGAAGTACCACAGCTGCAGATGATCCGGCCGGCACAGGCCTTGCAGCAACACAACAGCTGCCGATGAAGTGGGCCGGCACAGGCCTTGAAGAAAAACAGCCAGCCGGCAGATGAAGTGGGCCGGCACAGGCCTTGCAGTAACACAGCCAGCAGATGAAGCTGGCCAGCCTTTGCCGTTCAGTGGAGGTTGGTGGAGGGAGTGCGGTGGTGCTGGCCACTTGGAAGGTGGGCTCGGACCTACCTACCTGTCTCCCTCCCAACCTATCGCCTTTGCCTGTCACTGTACATACCCACTCCCTTAATTTGTCAAACCCCAATTTAGCCCCAACTTATTTTTTTGTTGTTTTTATTTTTACTTCCCCACTATAAATCGTCCCCTAACCCCCTTTATCGTCCTTGTTCGGCTCACCTATCCTGTCACCTAGCCTACTCCCAACCCCTACGTTCCCTTCCCGGAGGGGAATAAGGGAGAGCTAACGTCCTGTGTCGAGGCCCAACTCAAGCCTCAGAATGGCCTCCCCAGAGTTCAGCGATCTATAACCAAAGTGGGTCCAGCGGCCCACAACGACAGCGAGGGGATGGATGGTGCGGAGGGGTACACTTCCTATTCTGCCCTATCCATTTAACTGTTAAACTATCCCGGGGCTTTCAACAAGCGCCTCTCGCTTAAACTATTGGTTCTATAAACCCAGATTCCCGTCGCCTGTGTTGGTGTCCTCACAATTTCGGGCCTCGCCCCCCAATTTTCTCTCCGTGCCCTCACACGGTCTCATGGCTGGGACACGTGGCTCCCTTTGGCAGGCACGACCCTCTGCCGATTCTCCCGCTATGGCACCCCCGGGCACTACACTGCCTCCGAGCCTACCAGCTCCCTAACACCGGGGAGTGCCCCCCATGGCACCTCCCCTGAAACGCACACGTGGCAGGCTGGCTTCCCAGGCCCCTTTCTGAGGGTCACCCTTGCCCACAACACTGCCCACGCGGCTAATGGCGCCCCGGGCCTCCGCACCAAGCAGACGCACCCGTGCCCACTACGCTATCCCGGCCCCCCATGGGCCCTTGGCCTACCGCGGCCGACTAGCCTGGTGCCCGGGGTACCCACTCAGCGATACTCACCTTTCGCAGCCACGCTCCCAAGCCCGTCAACAGGGCTCCTGCAGCCCTCCAAACGGGTTTCGAGCCTACATTCACACCAACAACAAAACAACCTCCATTTTTCAATTTGACTAACCCCCTAACTCACTTTATACTGACCCCGGGGTCCCTTGGGCGGGAGTCACTCCTCCCCCCAATCACTCCTCGCACCATGCATTCCCCATTTGCTCCATACACACAGACCCGCTGGCCTCACTCACTCACCAAGCACATGCCTCCACCTCATAACTCACCAACAACTCTTCAACACACTCACCACTGATCTCTGCCATCCCTCTATCTGCATCCCCTAACTAACTCGTGCTCCCACGTCGTCCCTTAAACTACAGCACGTTCCTTTTAACACTACGTAGCTAAGCTACGTCCCCTCTAAACATTCACAAGTCTGTCCATGTCCTCAAATAATCCCATTAATCAATTTCCCAGGGGGGAATTTCCTCCCTTCCTACTGGGCTCGTGAACTCGTTGCAAGGCTCTGAGAGCCCTGCGCCTCTGCGGGAGCAGCTGTTCCAGCACCGACTCCTCCGGCAAGACATATCCATGAGGGCGTAAGGTCGCCCTTGTAAGGCCTCAGGCGGTCCGCGTGGACGATCCGAGGGAGGGCTCGTGGTCCCATTTTAATTTTTAGGACCACGTCACTGACTTGCGCCAGGACGACCCCCGGGCCCTGCCAAGGTGAGGTGAGCTTCGGGCATCTGCCCTTCCTTCGCCGGGGGTTAAAGAACCAAATCTTCGTCCCCGGTGGGTATTTGCTCACCTGGCTCCGGTGTTCGTACCTGCGCCTCATCTTTATGCCCGCCTGTTGGAGCTGGTGTCGTGCGAAGGCATGGACCTTCTCCAAGCCGTCCTCCAACCGACGGGCATAGCCCTCGCCCGGGGGCCTATCAAGCTGCTCAGGCGTCGGACCGCACAATAAATCGACGGGGCTTCTCAGCTCCCGTCCATACATCAACAGCGCCGGACTACATGCGGTAGACCCGTGCTGGGACGCGCGATAGGCCATCAGGAGGTACGGAAGGTGTTCGTCCCAGTCCTCCTGGTTAGTGGCGGTGAAGAGGGCCAACTGTTGGACCAGGGTCCTGTTGAACCTCTCCACCATGCCATCAGACTGTGGTCTCAGGGGCGTTGTCCGTGTTTTTCGAATATCCAGGAGCCTGCACACCTCTTTTAGTAAGTCACTCTCAAAATTTCGTCCCTGGTCCGTGTGCAGCTCCTGCGGAATCCCATACCGGCATGTAAATCCTTCTACGAAGGCCTTGGCCACAACCCCTGCTTCCTGGCTGGGAAGGGCAAAGGCTTCTGGCCATTTGGTGAAATAGTCCATAATTACGAGGACGTACTTATTACCCTGGCGAGTGGGGGGCAGTGGTCCCAAAATGTCCATGGCCACTCGCTCAAGGGGAGCCCCAACCTGATGTAGTTGGAGTGGGGCCCTCATCCTCTGTGGCGGTCCCTTTTTTGCAGTACAGGCGTCGCATGCTCGACACCAGTCCTGTACATCGCGCCCCATGTTAACCCAATAGAACCGCCGGCGGGCCCGAGATTTTGTTTTGGTCCTGCCCAAATGGCCGCCAGCGCGGGTACCGTGCACCTGTTTCAAAATTTGGGTCTTAAACCCATCAGGGACTATCACCAGCCAAGAAGTTTGTTCAGAAGGAATCTCCACCCACTTGCGATATAAGATGTTGTCCCTCATTTCTAGGGTCCTCCACTGAGCCCAGTATGCCTTTGTTAACGCCCCGAATGGGGCGATTTCCTCCCCACTGGGCCTCCTGTTTTCCTGGACCCATTTGTACACTGGCCCTAGCACGGGGTCTTCCCGCTGGGCCGTGCTCCATGCCAATCCACCAAATTCCTCTCCCACGGTTAGTGGCAAAGTTGGGCCTACCACCCGGGCCGCACGGACTGGGAGTTTCGGGGAGGCGTCTGCCAATTGGTCCCTCTCCTCATGTCTCATGCAATATTTGCAGTTTTCCCTCAGACAGGGGCGTCGAGAGAGCGCATCGGCATTCCCATGAGCCTTACCGGCTCTATGGACCACACTGAAATCGTACTGCTGCAATTTTTCCAACCACCTTGCAATTTGGCCTTCCGGTTCCTTGAACCATAAGAGCCATTGCAAGGAGGAATGGTCAGTTCGAACCAAAAATTTCCTCCCGTACAAGTACGGGTGGAAATGGCTCACGGCAGACAGCATAGCCAATAGTTCCTTGCGAGTTACGCAATAATTTCGTTCGGGCCTACTCATGGCCCGACTGTAATACGCGATCACTCTTTCCACGCCCCCCTGTGTCTGAGACAAGACTGCTCCCAATCCTTCCTGGCTTGCATCCGTGTCCAGGGTATACATCCCGTCATCGGTGGGGTACGCTAAAACAGGTGTGGATGTCAAATACCCCTTTAATTTGAGGAAGGCCTCCTGGCACTCCTCCGTCCAATTAAATCTCAACCCCTTCTCCGTCAACCGGTGAAGGGGCCTGGCTATCTCCGCAAAGTTTGCCACGAAACGCCGGTAGTAGGAGCAAAGTCCCAAAAAGCCCCGTACCTGTTTGACAGTTGTAGGTACGGGCCACTCCTCTACCGCTGTAATTTTTCCGGGGTCGGTCTTCACCCCCTCGCGGCCTATCACGTGTCCGAGATAGGCCACCTCTGTCACGAACAAAGTGCATTTCTCTGGGCTCAATTTCAGCCCTGCCTGCCTGAGGTGCCCAAACACCTGGTCCAAATTGGCTATCTCCTGGGTGAATGTTTTAGCGTGTACCAGGACGTCATCCAGATACACCAGGCATGACTGCCACGGCATGCCGCCTAGTACATGCTCCATCAGTCTCTCAAAGGTGGCGGGGGCGTTACACAAACCGAACGGCATCACAGTGAACTGATACAGTCCCTTCCCTGTGGAAAATGCCGTTTTCTCCTTCCCAGTCTTATCCATCTCCACCTGCCAATACCCACTCTTGAGGTCCAAAGTTGAGAACCATTTAGAGCCTGCAACGGCGTCGAGGGTATCGTCAATTCTAGGCAGGGGATAGGAGTCTTTGAGTGTCACGTTGTTCAGCTGGCGATAGTCCACACAGAAACGCGTGGTCCCATCCTTCTTTTTAACCAGCACAACTGGTGACATCCAAGGACTTCCCGAGGGCTCGATGACACCTGCATTGAGCATCTTTTCAACCTGTTCATCAGCCTCCTCTCTTTTGCTCCATGGGAGCCTTCGAGCAGGCTGACGGACAGGCCGGGCCCCATTGGTGTGGATCTGATGTTGCACCAGGCCCGTACGTCCAATATCCTCGGGTGACAAGGAGAAGATCCCGATGTGTCGGTCGACCAGCTTGTATAAGGCCTCCCGCTGGGCATCCTCCAAATCTACACTACTCCGATTTACCATCTCACAAATGGGACCGGGCCAATTCCTAATCGAGTCTGGAGACTCCCTCTGGGGCCGGTCCGGCTCGACGTTATCGTCCCTCAGCTCTGCGACCTCTTTTACTGGGGTGCAATCTGCCACCTTCGTGCCCTTCCTGATAGTGCGTGGTTCCGTGCTAACATTTATCACCCGCACGGGCGCTATTGGCCCGTCGGTACTTACCAGGGTGCGGCCCACGACTAAGCCCGGGGTTGACGGCCCTGCCGGTAGTTCCGCCAGGCCGCAGGGGCCCTGCCACGTTGGGGTTGCTCGCCACCGGGCCGGGACCACCGCCTCGGCACTCGGGGGAATGACCACGGAGTCAGGAGCCTCCAGCTCCACCCTCTCATCCGTGCTCACGCCCCCTAACGGCAACTCCTCACCACCCAACTGCATGACCCCCCGGCCCAAGTCGATCTTACAACCACCGGCCGTCAGCACATCCAACCCTATTAGACATGGGTCGTACACCTCTGCCACCCAAACCTCTATCTTGGTTTTCACAGTGCCCAATTTAAACGACACGAAACCACGTCCTATGATAGGGGCCGTTGCCCCGGTAGCTAGCTGCAAACTATGGTTTTGCAGACGGTGGATCTCATCCCAACCTTCTACACTCGAATCAAGGACCACAGGGCTGATGATCGTGGCGCTTGCTCCTGTGTCCACAACGGCGTCTACCCCTACGCTGGCAATCTTGCACCGAATTGTTAAGCTACCTTTGCCAATTTGGCCACAACTGATGACCTGTCGCAGTTCTGAGGGCTCTTTTCTGTCTGAGTCTGCCGAACACGGCCCTACATGTTCGGCACTTCTTAGTTTCCCGGGGACTGGTGGGGGGGGGGGTGATGGTTGGGCCTGGCTATCCCTATTGACCCGGGGCGGAGTTGGTGGTCTAGGGGGCCGTGGCCCTTCTCTTCGCGGGGGCCTTTCCCTGCGTAGGGCGTTGCACCTCTGCTGCAGGTGGTCCCCTGCGCCACAATTATAACACCTCTTCTGGTAAGGTGTTTGCCTCCAGTACGCCGAATTATACCCCCCTCCATTCCGAATTGGGGTACCCCCCGATGGCCCATCTCCCGCCCTTCCCAGGCCCGACTGCCTCTCCCCAGGTCTCCCGAACCGGCGGTCGAACATGCCCTGCACCATCCTTTCCATTCGCACTTGGTCGCCCAGGGTTGCCCCGGCTCCCAGCGCACTGTCGTGCACGGGGTCCACCTGTCGGACTGCCACCGCGTGGCGCCCAGCCCCTCCCAATGGCGTTCTGGCTGCCTCCCAGCAGGCAACAGTATCAGCCGCCTTCTGGAGGTTGTCCGGGCGCCATATGGTGAGCAATGCTCCGACATCGGTGCCCCCTATTGCTCGAAGGAAATGGTCCAGGGCAATCTCCTCCCGGTACTCCGGTGGCATGTTGGTGTGCGCGATCCCCACCAAGCGGCGAATGTCATGTGCCAATTCTCCCTGTGATTCCTGGGGACGTCGTTTGCGCCCGTTGAGCTGAGCTTTAACAAGCTCGCTCTGCTGGTCCATGCCAAATCGGTTTTTTAGGGCCGAATGGAGATCCTCCAGGGTCGCCCCCTCACTGGGTACCGTGGTCAGGACTTCCAAAGCCACGCCACGCAGGGCCGCTGTGAGTTGTGCCACACCCTGCACCTCGTTCCAGCCATTGCCTCTGGCAACACACTGGAACTGGGCCATATATGCCCTCAAGTCCGTCTTGCCATCGTACGGGGGTAGCGGCACCCTCGGTTCTTTCGAGGTCTCCTCCCGTTCCCCAGGGACTCCGGGAGGAGTGTACCTCCCCAGTCCCAATGGTGCCTCACTCCCGCAGGGTCCGAGCCATTTGCCCGGGGGCTCCACCACCCTTGTCCGCGTTTGTCCGTGCCCCGCGTCGTCCCGCTTACTCTCCCAAGCCATTGGACTCGCACTCTGCACACCCCCCGGAACAGTCATTCTGGGTACCCCCATTAGGCCAAAAGACCCCGCGGCCTCTACCCTCC
>NC_140961.1:104587960-104597960 GCF_056783735.1 Eptatretus burgeri | reverse complement strand
TTTGTACACTTCAAAAACGTAAACATAATTAAACACTTAAAGCATTTCCTTAAATATAGTTGTTGCAGATTTTACGTTTAAAATGTTTGAGACGCTATGCAATATTAGGTGGGCTTACCTACCTACCTTTTTATATATTTAGTCATTCCAGTGCAAAATGTTGGAAAAATTCACTGCACGAGACAGTTTCCCTTGCCACATTCCGATACCGCATCTTTGGTTATATATGCCTCATTACATGTAAAAAGAAAACAAAGATCACTTTTGACGGCAGGAGAGGGGTTTAGGTAGGGCGCACGGTCGCTATCCCCCCCCCAAGTATTATGTTGGACCCCGCTGTTCGCAGACCCCACGTATTCACAGTTTATAAAATGCGACCTACTTCAACATTAGTGGCCCTGTGGTTTGTGTATTCACAGCTTTTCCGTGTTTTTTTTTTTTGCAGGAGTATTCACTTTTTTCACGTTTTCGCTGTTTTTTTCACTTTTTTGGTGAGCATATTCAGTTTTCACAGGATTTTTTTATTTTCCTTCAAGCATCATGAACCGCCGGAACCTATCCCCCTTTTTCACTTGAAACAATGCCTCGACGTTCGCGAATTCGACATTCATTGAATTTTTTTTTACGAACATCTCCCCCGCAAATAGCGTGGTCGGGATATACAGTATAAATCTTTCCAGTCACGGGTCAGTTCTGGTTGCTCAGTTCGAGTCCCGTGAGTCATGTCAAAGCAAGCACCAGCCAAGTTCCCCGGCCTGTTTGCCATATTAACATGCTCATGACACCGTGGATTTAACCAGTTGAATCGCCAAAAGAAGCCCATGACCGGTCCAATTTGGCTGAGCAAACCGTTAAATCATAAGTGCAGTCGAAAGCAGTTTTTACCGCAATTGAGCTACACTACAATCAACCTGAACGAATGAAATTCACTCCAAGACCAAATGTATTTATTAAGAGGAAATGGCTCGCGAGAACGAAACAAGAATGAAGCAATAAGAATGAAATAATCACACTAAAAATTAATGATGTCACCAACAATAAAATCACCCTTAACCCTTACCGATGTGTGCACTCAAACAAACCAAGCAAACCAACAGATCTTATCTCACTAGCTTATAAAGGCTTTCATGCACACCTCAGGAGATCAACATAGGGACTTACAAGAAAATGAAGAGTTGGTTTGGCAAACCAGAGGTAGAGATGTGCAAGAGTCGAGTGTCGGTTCAATACCCTTGCAGGGCAATTGTTCTGGAGCCAAAGAGACACACACACACACACACACACACACACACACACACACACACACACACACACACACACACACACACAAACACACACACACACCTCGTCTGCATGGCATGGCTCAGCCGTTTGGTCATTCAATCCCACTGCAGGGCCAGAGAGAGAAGTGAAAATCAGCCTGACAGTCACAAAATTTAACCCGGTCTTCTCTTCGAAATCGGTCACATCTTCCTCTATTATCACTTCTGGCTCAAGCCCTCCTCTCTCTTTTCCATTGGTGGTGAACAGAATTGTGGGTGGGATCATTTGACAGTAACAGCTCCATCGTGAACATAATGGTTTTTACCACAAGCTTTAACAGCAAAGCCACGAGCTATCTGAGGTGATCTAACTGGCTTTTGGTGGCTCTGTTTGGTTTTTCCACCAGCCTCACCCTCCAAGATTTTGTGAGTTCTTCAAAAAGAAAACATTAAAAGAGATTACAGACGAAAGGATATTACATGGGCTGTAAGGAATGGCGGTTTTCGACACAAACAGGATGTCAGGGAGGCAAACATCTCTCTACACGTTATCGCAACACATATCTAACATCACAATTAATTATGTTTTGCTTATTCTAAAACACTCATTAAGAAAACTACCACTATACTAAGCATTTATTAACCTCTAGGAGTCATGACCACAACTATGTACAGTAAGACTTCACCATTTGTGGGGGTTACATTCCTGGAAAGTGCCGCAGTTGGTGAAGCAATGGGCCTATTGGAAAAAAGGGGGTTAGCTTCATGGCTGACAAGCTATAACCCCCTCACTTATCTGATAATTTACTCTACACTAAACGAAACCTGGAAAAAATGTGTTATAACATAGGTGAAGGCTCTTGGCTGACAAGAATATACTGTATAATAAGTGCAATAAACCTGTTTGATTTGAAAAACAAATAAAGACAAAAAGAAAGTTTTTATTTATTTTACACATGATGATGTGACGAGGATGTGGGTGATGTTGGATGTGAGTTCAAAGGATGTGGGGTCCTCCTGAGGATAATTCTGGAAGATTGGAAACTATGTAGAGGCAAAAGCAGAGGTTGGAGAAATGGCGATGCTGGTTGGAGTGGTTGTAGTGACTGCAATAGTGGTCACGATTACCCCCTTGATCCTTTCCTTGATGGGCAGAAGGGAGTTCGTGCTGGGAAGTAGCAATGTCATCTCAATATTCTGGTGAGCAAACTGAAGGCAATTTCTGGGTGGAATAGCACATTGGTCGAGGAACAGCAGCACCTTGAAAACCAAGTTATTGGATGCCAGGTACTTCTCCACATAATGCGCAAAACAATTATGGAACCAATCCATAAACACTTCAGTAGTCACCTCGGCCCTCTTGTTTGCACCCCAGAACATGGGGGAGGTGGTGTTTGTTATTTATTTTAAGCAAGTGGGGATTCAGCGCTCTGGACACCAGCATCAGCTTCACCATGGGGTTGCTGAATGCGTTTCTGCAGTGAAAGGTTAGGTGGACATTTACTGCCTTGAAGCCTCTCCCTTTCTCCTCGATTATCTTCACAGTTCTGCCTGGTAACTTTTGGTGGCTGCGTGGTCTGCAGATGCAGATTCACTCACAAAAATTTAATGTTATGGAGGCTGTGACGCTATTTGAATTATCAAACCAGCCCCTGCTGGCTTGGAAGCCGAGCTGGGTGCCATCACCACCAGAGGTTTGCATCATGTGCTCGTAAACACGCATTGCCGTTGCATGTATCACAGGTCCACTCAGAGGCACTTTTTTCTGGTTGCGATCCTCAATTCACACACTTTTTCCATATTTTCCACTTGTGGATCATAGCTTTAAAATGTATATTTAGCACTTGCAGACATAGTTCTTGAAGTACTTGCCTGGATATTAGCCTCAGTTCTCTTAATGTAGCACACAGAGGACTCATTAATGCCATCGTACCCTCACCACTGAAGAAGCACTTTCATCTCCAGCCAACCGATCCAACAATTCCACTTTTTGACTGAAAGTCATCACTTTCGTCTTTGCCATAGATTTTCCATCAACATTCACTGTGTGAGTAGGACAGGTCAGGTATGGGAGCATGTGCCTGAGCAGCGAGTCTCTGCATACACTTTCCACCGGTACTCCAGGGGCCTCCGTCTGGCCATCCCCCAGGCTGAGAGAATCTGGTGAGCGGGATCAGCATCAGGAGAAAGAGCCACATGTCCATACAGCTGCAGCTGTTGCTCATGGACTATACAGGTAACAAATCTCATCTGAGTCACTCAGCAACAGCTCGTTGGACACAGTATGAGCAGTGACAACCAAGGATTCTCCAAAGAGACCTGGTGCCGAAGGAGTTAAGTCTTTGTCTCAGATCCTTTGTCGAGTCCAACTTTCACATCGGTAAAGCAAGACTGGAAGCACCAATGACCTGAAAACTCAAACTTTCGTTCTCCTGCACAGGTACCAACAGCACCACACCCCATGATCCAGTGAATCCATGACTCCCCAGGCCTGAGCCAGATGTCCATTGACCTCTGGCTCACACCCAGTGGAGACATGAATATCACTGCCAAGGTCAGTAAATCTCTCCCTGACCTCAACATCCTCATCACAAACAGGTACAGACAAGATAGCAGCAAACAATATATGAATGAAAGCCTAGATCTTAGTGTTGACCCAGGAAACCCGTTACCCAGTGGTTCCGACTCCTCATTCAGCTCCTCAAGGGCCCCCAAAAGAATATCCAGTCTCTACAAAGATGACTGCATCATCGACGAAATCAAGGTCAGAGATCTTGACATTCCCAAATCGATGCACCATAGCTTGATGTCTCTGACATCCTCCCTAGAACCAAGTCCATACAAGCGCTGAAAAGTGTGGGGGCCAAAACAAACCCCTGACAAACTCCAGTCAGAACTAGAAATAAGTCAGAGATGGAACCACTGCATCTCACAGCACTCTCAGTACCAGAGTATCGTTTAGACATCAGATTGATCAGTTTTGGTGGCACCCCACAAAGATCGAGAATCCTCCAGAGGGCATCCTGATTCACTGAATTGAACGCTTTACAGAGATCAACAGAGGCTGCCAGAAGCCCCTGCCGAAACTCTTGTCTGTGTCCAGTGAGGACCCAAAGAGCAAGGATATGGTCAATAGTTGACCTCATTGGTGTAAAGCCTGACTAATCTGGGTGCTGGTGCTCAAGCAGATGGTGGCGAACCCGATCAATAATTATCTGCCCAAACATCTTGCCTGGCGCTGAGAGCAGCGTCACCCCTCGGTTGTTATTGCAGTACTGGCATTCGCCCTTCCCTTTCCAGAGAGGGACAAGAAGGCCCCTCTTCCAGTCAGATGAGATGATGCCTGTGTTCTAAACAGAGCACAGAACTGCATGCAATGACACGAGTCGAGCAGTTCCACCAGCCTAGAGAAGTTTGGCATGGATGCCACAGATCCCAGGAGCTTTACCGCAGCCTGCATTTCCACAAATGAAGGTGGATCACAGTTAATTTGAATGGTCAGCAATAGGAACATTGATACCCTTGGCATCCAACTCAACAGCTGGTGGGTCAGCCTGGTACAGCCACTCAAAGTAACCAGCCCAGCAGGCCAACACTTCGGACTCCTCTGGTAATAGCCCACCACCCTCCATTCTTGCTGCAGTACACCGAGGGACGGGCTTGGAGAAACGCAATACACGCAATCCCCTGTAAGCAGGATAATAATCACTTGACCACAGGTGATGCTCTATCCCCTCACAGATTCCCCGCACATATGCCTCCTTGTCCACCCTCAGCACTCATACAGTTTTACACCTCAACTCCCTGAACAGCTCAGCTCTGCCATTAAGCCTGGCCCTGTGACTCTGGTCAATGGTATCCAGTGTCCCTTTAGAGAGACAAAAGTCTTCCTTGCTCGATGGTGAGTTCCAAGACATCCACAGGTAATATCAAGAATGGAAGTCTTGAAGGTCCTCCACAACTCTTCAGGATTCCCCAAAGCACCCAGGCCCCCCACAGTCCCCACTCAGCCTGTTCGTAAACTCCTCAGCTATTCTCTCATCCTTAAGCTTGCCAACATCCAGCTTCAGCTGATATGGTACCATTCTCCTGGATTTAAGCTGAAACTTCAGAGTTGCTGCAACAAGCCTGTCATCAGTATTCAGGGACTGAGCACCATGATAGACCCTGTAGTCCTGGATCATCCGCCAGGGACCATCACCAAGCACATGGTCAGCCTCCTTTGCCGCATCACCAGCGTTAGAATATGAAACCATGAACCAGCCACCCCAAGTCCATGACTTCTTGCAAAGGAGTGGGTTTGCAGATTTCCTTACCCATTTGTGGGTTTTGTGGAATGAAGTGTTTTACGGTGGCCGGAGGGCAAATCCTGCCATCAACCTCCTTGAAAATAAAAAAAAGGTAACCCAACTGCATGGGCAGGTCCACAGACACAGTTGGCCACTAGATATGGATGGCCTTTGGCTTACAACAAATCCTCCACCCTTTGGAGACATGAATACAGGCAAAACTTTCAGAGAAATATAAAGAAATTACAAATAAATCACGGCAGCAGATACGTGTGCACTGCGAGATGCTTACATGAGGGATGTCACATGCAAATAGGGCATGTGGCATGCATTCCTCTACAGCTGCACAGCATTATGTTACACTGCAAAAGGGCATGGTGCTGGTGCTGGGTATACCAACAAACGAGCGAGAAACAACGGGGAAAAAAAAGGAAAAAAAAAAACCACAAACATGCAAAGCGTAATATCATGAATGGTGAATAGGTATACAGAAGCCTTTTTTATACAGGTGTGGAAAAAAACTTGCGCCATCTGCCATGTGAATACATTGTCTTCTTCCCCACCAATCACGATCAGGAGGCATCTCCGTTTTTTGCATTAGTCATTACAATGAAGATGATTCTTTAGTTATCCAACTTAGATGAATGCTGTGACAATATTTTCACCTTGGCATCATGACTGTGGATGCAGAAGGGCCTCTCAAAGTGTAAAAAAAAAAATGACAGTCAAATTATGCCACCAAGCAGATGAAAAGCTAAGTTACCCTGCCTATCTCTGGCTGTTCTCGACACACATGCCCTGTTGGATTTGTGGCACCTGAACAGGGGGCAATCATTTCTCGTCTATTCCTCTGGTCTTCTCTTGGAGCGAATAATTGAGCTAGCAAGGTACATGAATGAACAGGCCCTTTATCCAGCTTCTGCACGGAGCAGGAACTCCTCAGAGGGCCAACAAGACAGAAACACATGTCTGCGGATGTTCCATCTCCGGGGTGCACTGGACTATAAAATTGAGAATTAAATAATCTTTCTGGTCTTGGCTGCAGTACTTTCCTACAGGGAAGTAGGGGGTTGTAGCTCTGCTAAGCTCATGCCTAATAGGTGCAGCCTATGCAACTGTTTATCCAGAATTTAAATTTAAATTATTCTTGGTTACCCCCAGAAGTTTTGTGCACCACAGACAGATTAATGTGTGGCAGGCATTTCCTGTTGGTCAGGATGCATGTAGCAATAGATGGTGTGGCACTTGCTTCCTGGTACCCACGACAGCAATGGGGTCTGATCGACATCTGATAAGGCAGACAGAACACTTCCTACAAAACTATAACCAACAGAAGTCTCTATTTCTTAGGCCTAAAGAACAGTTAACTTACAGAACCATACATATGTATTAGGCCTCCATAATACTTCCTGCAGAACCATAGGAAATAGTACCATATATGTATTGGGCATACAGAACCATAACCAACGGTACAAAGTATGTATTCAGCCTATCAAACACTTCCTGCTTTAATCAAAATGACTGTTGTGTGAAAAAAAACAAAAAAATTATTATTTTTGTGTCGATAAAATGTCCTTTGCTTGACTCGAAAGTTATAATAATTCTGAAATGGTCATCGACATAATATGAATGTAATCAATGGAAGTAGGGTGGTCACAAAAGGGAAGAGGTGTTTGGAAGGAAAGGGAAGAAAAGAGAAAAGACATGGAAGGAAGAGAGAAGGAAAGGAGTGTAGGAGTGTCACAATGCACCAATTTTCCGTAGGTCGTGAGTGTTTATTGTGGTATAAAAGGCAATTTGAAATAATATTATTGCACATGTTCCATCTTGTACTCTGACACTCCACAGCTATTTCATGAACACAAACTTTCGTAAGACAAAGCCACGATGAAAAAAATCAAAGTCTCCCCCACCTTCTGCACTTCTTGTTTAACTGAATATCACAAAACGATGCGCAATTATTGTTCATCTTTTAAAACACCAGTGCTGATATCTCCATGCAGACAAAAGCAACCTGAGCTTTACATGATGAAAAATTCACAACTGAAACAATACTCTGAGATTTCGAGACAGCTGGATTGAAATCCATATGCCCAGGAATTCAGCAAATCATGCCAAAGTAATACAACTGCTTCCTTGCATGGATCTGCCTTTCCAATGCAGTCCTTCCTTTCCTCCCTTCTGAGCCCCTCCACCACTCATTTATTTTCCTGCATGCTACCGCATTCACGCAGCGATGCTCCCAATGTCCGCTTCGTGTCCTGGCTCTGAACTCAGAGCTTCATCGCCAAGGGTAGATTGTATTTCACGTGAGCCATCGGTGCCTTTTATGTGCTGACTTCATCTGCCCTTGTTTCAGAAAAAAAATAATGTTTTTCTACTTTGTCTGTTCTGTGGTTTTGGAAACTATGATGTACAAACTGCAGGACTTCTTGGATCTGTTTTGGCGAAGACGGTTTCTTTACTTGTATGAATTCACTTCCTGTCATCCTTCCTTGCAATATGTAATGCTCTCAGCTGTATTTCTACTTCCATTGTTAACAAAGAACAGGGATGCTTTAATTATATGTCTGTCTTTATTCATACAAGCCCCGTTCCCCCATTTTGTGATGGTGAGTTGGTCCCCACAAGCTTTCGTGGAAGAAAGCAGTTCGTAAGGCATTTGCATTCGATTCTTTTGGAAATTCCAGATATTCTTGACAATATTATTTAATTTCCTTTGCAAAGGTAATAAAGTTGAATGCACGAGTTTTGCAAATTTCTCCCAGAACCTGTTCCCTCTACTTCCAGGAATCACAAGTTTCATAAATCTAGATTGCAATTTGTGAACATCACAGCAATATTGACCAAAATCAAATGGCCTCCTCGGAACCACTCTTATGCGATTACTCGAATCCCCTATTAAAACATCACAAAAACTTAGAAAAACCAAATTACAATCTGCACATTAGAGCAAGGTCTATCAAAGTCATATGGACTCCTTGTAACCAATCTTATGCAATGGCTCTAACCCTGTTCAAACACCAGGCCTAGACCTGTGTGATTCAATCAGGATAATTAAAGGGAAGACAAATACCTATAGTATGATTTTTCTCGACAAGTAGCTGTACAATGTGTTATGGATGGTGATCTATAGTTAACACTCTGTGGAGATCTCTTCTGTGACTGTGTGTGTTTACAAGGAAATCAGACACAGGTGGAGGCCATTCAGCCAATCATGCCTGCACCACATCAACACCACACCAATTTATCAACACCAGATCCAAGGAAGAAAATGCTAAATTTTTCTTTTTTCTTTCAAGAAAGTATTTTTGGATTTATATATTTTTCCTCAGGGAAGGGGGCATGGGCTTGGTTAAAGAACACACAATATCCCTTGATGAGACCCCCACCAACAGCACTCCGTACACTTGCACACAATCACCCTTCAATACTCAAGCTACCTAAAAGTCCTATCAACATCACCATACCCCTCTATGTCCATAATTTCCAGCTACTGATCTAATTCCAATTTAAACTTATCTACTGTTTTTGCTGCAACTACCTTTCCAGGGAGACCATTCCATGCATTAACTACTCTTTGAGTGAAAGACCCCTGCCTTGCGACAGCCTTAACTCGCATCTTCTTTACTCTGCGTTTGATACCTTTGGCTTCATATTTCATTTTATAAGTTAATAGGTATCCTCTTATTCTCTGATTCCATGGGACAGTAAAAGGTATATTTTAAGGGGCTGTCACACCTTGACGTTTTAGCCAGCGTATGGTAAGGTCTCAAAATGTATGTAAAACACTGTCGTACGCTGAACTATTGATGTTTTTTTTAAGTTTTGGGCATATAATAACGTGTTGGATGTATGCATAACGTATTAGTAACGTACACAGAACGTTTCAATCATATATAGATAACTTATGCCAACGAATGCTGAGCGTGTTGTCGGCGTTCACAACCTATGCCCAACGATAGTCTAACTTATGCATTGCGCGGCAGCGTATCGCCAACGATCACGTGGCGTTGGCTATTCATCGGCTGTAGCTCGACGATTCAAATCATAACCGCAATAGACATCGAAGTGTGAAGCCGCTGTCACACCTTGACGTTTTAACCAGCGTATGCTGACGTATTAAAAATTTGCTGAACCAAGCTGGCACACATCGAATACGTTATGCGTAAGTTTTGTATACATTAAGAGCATGCTGGCATACGTCGTAGTATGCTGGCATATGTCGTCATACGCCGAGTACGTCGATAAATTTTCAGCATGTTGAAAATTTCTCGATGTACTCGGCGTATGACACACGTTCCGCATAAGCTGGCCATAAGTTGTAGGCACGTTACGCGATCGTTGACACACGTCGACACACGTTACTCATAAGTCAAACATGTTGAGGTAATGGTTAGCGTCAGTGTTCCAGACTCCCTGGTTTTTTAGTATATTTTATTTTTTTCT
>NC_140961.1:104515631-104587460 GCF_056783735.1 Eptatretus burgeri | reverse complement strand
AAGAGTCTAAACAGTCAAAAGGGTCCGCAGGTGTAATGGGTCGACAGGGTCTTTTGGGGTTGAAGGCGTTTAAAGGTCTGTGGGATCTTCGGGATTCAAAGGGTACGTTCCAAAAGGAGTTTTGGTCTGATGCTTTGAAAAGGGTCTAAAGGATGTAAAAACGGCTAATGGGTCTTAAAAGTTCTAAAACAGGTGTTAAAAGGTCTAAAGTTTTAAAGGATCTAAAAGTCGAAACAATATGAAGGGGTCTAAAGGTCTACAGGGTCTAAAGGGTATGTTCCAATAGTAGTTAGGATATAATGAGGTCTAAAGGGTCTTCAGTGTGTTCGAGTCTAAATTGTCGAAAGGGTCTTAAAAGGTCTAAAGGGGTATAATGGTCAAAAGGGTCTTCAGATGAAAGAGGTCTATCAGTCTTCAAAGAGTCATAAGGAGTCTAAAGGTCTGTGGGGTTGAAGGGATCTTACGGTCTAAAGGGTACATTCTAAAGTAGTTGTGGTCTAACTTGTCTCCAGGGTCTAATGGGTCTATATGCTCTAAAATAATCTAAAAGGGATGGAAATGTCTAAAGGGCCTTAAAGGTCTAAAAATTGTTGAAGGGGGTTAAAGGGTCTAATGGTCTAAATTCTAAAGTATAAAAGGGTCTAAACAGTCTGATGGATCTTGAGGGCCTAATGTGTTGAAGGGGGTCTAAAAGAGTCTTAATGGTCTTAAGGGGTCTAAAATGGGTCTTAAAGGGTCTAAGGTTTTAAGGGTCTAAAAGTTTTAAACGGTCACCTCGATTTCTCAAGCTGTTCTGGAGAAGAAGATTTTTAAAGTTTTACTCTTCAAAAAATCATAGCTGCCAAACAATGTGACCTGTGACGTCATAGGTGGATAACTCTTTTTGGAGATGTCAGATGGAGAACCTGAAAAGTTTTGCCTCGATTCACCCATTCTCTCGAGTAAGAATTTTACTTTCAGCCATTTCGGAGAAGATTTTATAAAAACACTATGGCTGCTGAACCACGTGACAGATGTCATCAAATATTTTTCCCCCATACAATTTAGCCTTAGATGACTCTCAAAATTTTTCATACTGATTGGATAAAGTGTTTTACACATGCAATTATGATGTCATAATGAAGCCACCTTTGGCATCATCAAAAAAATTCACACTCGTTTCCCATGGGAAAAAAGGGCTCCATTACTTCACATGTGCCAAGTTTCAATTTTTTCCATGGAGTGCTTTTGGAGATGCAGAGGTCCAAAGTTTTTCCTCTTTTCCAACATGGCTGCCAAACCACGTGACCTATGATGTCATAATTATCCTTAAAACATTCTGCATGTGTAGTTGCATGGTGAAAATTTTGTATCAATCAGATAAGCGGTTGCAGAGAAAACAGAGAAAATTAGCATGAACGGATGTACGGAGGGATGGACAACCCAAAAACATCATGCCTCCAGTGACTTTGTCAGTGGAGGCATAAAAAGGAGGTAAAAAAGGACTGAAAGGACTCTCCCCTCTCTGCCATCCCAGCTCTCTGTTCTCCCTCTCCCTTTCTTTCCCATTCTTCAGTGCAAGAGGGCATTAATGACACGAGCAAGTTGCCCATGCTGGCGCATGATTCTAAACGGGATCGGGATGGAGGTGGCAAAAATGTAAATGGTGTCTTCTGTCATCAAGCTGGCAAGCTGGGAGCAGCAACTCACATTTATTGTCACATCTGCTGCAATTAAAATGCTGTTATCATGGTAAGGTGCTCCATTTGAAACTGTTTGTTCGATCTATGTATCTTTGTCATGCCTAGGATCCATAATAAATATTTGTTTTGGTGTCAAAGCCAATGACCAATTGCAAATTTATAGTAGGATTAAGAGGTTAAATTAAATTATGACTAAGATCAAATGAAATCTAGATGTTAAATTCAGAGGTTCAAATTAAACAACTAAACATCTCGTGAGATGATGGAAT
This sequence comes from Eptatretus burgeri, assembly GCF_056783735.1. NCBI lineage: Eukaryota > Metazoa > Chordata > Myxini > Myxiniformes > Myxinidae > Eptatretus > Eptatretus burgeri. The sequence continues at coordinate 104,585,509 of NC_140961.1, read as the reverse complement.
CTCACGATATGTGATGGACATACAAATATAGATTACATTTTGAGTTAATTAGCTCATTATCTCACCACCTGGATGGAAATCTCAACACCTGGATGGAAAAAAAGGGCTCCATTACTTTTTGTGCACATCATGAATCATGTGGAGTTTCAAAACAATCTGTTAAAGCCGCCTTGGAGGAATAGGGGAAAAAAAACGAAGAAATGTTAATGGACTGTCGGAAGGAAAGAAGGATGGACGGACTAAAGGACATTGATTTTGTCGTAGATGAGCTAAAAATGATTGTTTTTCGTAATATGAGATGCATTCAACTATGAAGGTCTCCAAATTCATAATTGCCGAATGCGTGGATATGGACTGAGCGTCAATTTACACATTTAGCAGCAAACATCACTTGTTTTGTCATTGGTGGCGGTGTTCGTGTAACGTGTACTTCTACACTGCAAAATGTCTGCTTACAGCTTGCATAGCAATGCATATTATAATAAATTATTAATATCTGATTGGGAAAAGTCCTCTGGACATTCATCACCAACTCATTGCATTATTTGGCATCAACCATGGATGTGAAACACATTCCAAGATGGGTGGAAGAGTTTATGGAGGGATGTGAAAGCATTCAGTAAAACTGAACCTCGGTTCAGATAAGCTATTTACTGAAAAACATTCTGCGTGTGAATTGATGAGCAATCACAGAATAACGGTTGAAGAAGTCGCAATGGAATGCAATGAGTAAGGGACAGTTTGGGAAGGCCATTGTGACTATGGATGAAACATGGATGATCTTCTTTAATCCAGACAACCAAAAGGCAGTCAGCAGAATCTGTTAGGGGAACATGGTGGAAAGCGATGTTTGGAAGTATATTCCAAATATCTGTGAGAGTATGGCCGTCTTTCTCAGAGTATGGCTGTCGTAGTCACAACTTCTCCTCCAGATCAAGATTGATATTAACAATGCATCAGTGGGCTTCATATACCCCTGGAGAAAGCTTTGCTACAGCCTTTGTAGAAGGCTTTGCATCATGGATGGACTGGTACCAAAAGTACAAAACACTCCTCAGAAACTATCGTATGTTGAGAAGTGAAGCAAGTGTATTTTTGCAAGTCTTCTATATGCTTGTTGAAATAATTTAGGAAACCTCCATATTTGAATGCATCTTGTAATGTTGTTGCTTTTCATGTTGGACTTTTCATTGTTTTAGTGACTGGAGGTTCTGTCCCAGGTAAAAAAATAACATTCCTTTCCTGTCGTAATGCTCTGCAGAGTACTGCAATATATGAGAGTACAACTCTCATATACTAGTTCTAACTGTAGTATTTTTGCCTGGGGTAGTTCTGAACGTTGATCTTTCATCGCCAAATATTGTCTATGCTCTGCTCCTTGGACATTCAAATTTATGTCATAAAAGGCCTTTTCACATGTCTAACATCTCCATTTCCTATGAGCATTAGTTTACTATGAGTGTTTCTAGCCTGACATATAAAACATCATTTGTTTTCAGTTGTTTACTTTCAACATAGACCTCCTTGCATTTGTCGCACTTGGTCCAACACTGCCACAGCTTGGCAATGTCCATCTTATGGAAGTCCACAATCTCCTCAACTGATGTGATATCATCATCAACCAAAAGCTATTCCCACAATACTCTTCCTTCAACTTCGGGAACAGGTATAAGTCTGAGGGATTCATTACCCAGTGAAGAGGTTGGATACAGAATCAGTTAAAAGCCACAGATGGTCTGCTGATGTCTCTGCAACTAAGTTTGCATGGGGTGAAGAAGCTGCATGCAAGCTCATACACAGCAAGAAGGGGGCTGAAAGAACAGGAAGGGAAAACTGGAGATGAAAGAGCATCAGATCCAAAAAACTGAAAAGGTGAGTGGAAAGATAGGGAAGAAAAGAAAATAGCCAAGATAGGAAGTGGTTGGTTTGGGGAGGATTAATGAGAGGGGAAAAAGATCATGAGTATGGATGGGGAGAGAACCTGAGGAGGAGGTCAACAGCCCTCTTGAAAGCCCCGAAAGGAAGAATGACGTTAAATAGACTGAGGAAGTTGATTCCACAGGTGATAGAAAAGAAGAACAAATGAGTGGAGGTGAGCAGTGAATCTGGATCTGGGGTGTGTACTAAGAAGTGGGTTACTGGCAGAACAAATATTGTTGTTTCCAAGTTGTTCTATCCAAATTGTATCCAACTGCAGCCCCGCTGTCGCACTGCCACGACATTGCCTTTATACCATCTGTCACCTCTGTCTTCATTGGCTTCAATTTTCTATACCAAACGATAAATGTCATGCAAACATAAAGGAAAGGCTGTTTACATTCACAACATATCAAATCACGAGTAATTTGATCTTTTTGAAATTGGCTCGTTGAACGGCCCTCGGAGACATCGAACAGAAGAAAAATCTCTCAATTACTTTCTCCCCGTTTTGCAATAATCTGCTCTGGTCGGCAACATTAAAATGATGTGAATATAAAAGGTTTAGCTTCCATAATGTCACAAGCACCTTATTTTGGACTTGCAAATGATGGGTGGTGATGGAAAATTTTTATTCACGAGGAGACATCGCACAAATATGTCACAAAGAGGCCGGCACAAAATTTAACGAGATTTTTTTTTTTGGAAACATGGTCGAGGCTTGTGGAAGGCCTACAGCAGAATGGAAAGGTGAGAGTGAAAGAGAGCTCAAGGGGAGGGAGTGAAGGTCACATGGGGGGTGAACAAGCTGAAATAAAGAAACAAAACAGCCAACAAATAACAAGTATAATGAGATGAGGGAGAAAGGGGGGGGATCACACAAATCTCGAAAAAGGGTGAGATTGGGAATGGGGTCATTTGGGGGTGGAGGAGATCATAAGTATGGACGGGGGATGACCTGAGGTAGTGGTGAACACCTGGCTTAAAGCCCTGGAGGGAAGAATGTAGCTAAAAAAAAAACACTAAGGAAGTTCATTCCACAGGTGAGAGAAAAGAGGAACAAATGAATGGAAGTGAGCAGTGATTGTGGATTTTGGAGGTAACGAGAAGAGGGTTACGAGCAGACTGTGTGCGCCATGTAGAAACCTGGGAGGGACGGAGCCAACAGCGGGCAGAGGGTGCAAGACGAAAAAGGAGGAGACATCAGCAAAGGTTTGGATAACCACTTTACCAGCCAGCTATAATTGACATTTTAAGTTTGTCATTTATGAATGATAGACATGTCCACCAGGATTGTTCCCAAATAAATGTTGGCTAAAGATTGCAATGTTTCATCCCTTTGTCACTATTCGGGGAAGAGCATTGTACAGCCAGTTCCATCATACCTGGTGGTTGCACTTTACCACCAGAGTGAGGGGTTAGAAAGACCTTACTTGTTCTTATTCCATAACGTGTACATAACTGACTCACACAGCCTGCTCTCCCAAGAATAGTCAAGTACAGATTTGCAATGTTTGACTCAAACATCAAGGAGTTGTTTGCTTATGGTGCTTATTTGCACATTTCTGTTCTGGCTTAGTGGTAATGTGAACATCTCGGCACATACCCCATTAATTAGAGTTAATTGACTGACGTGCTGGACAGCCCTGTGCGCAGCGCTGTATGTACAAGGTTCAGTCAAGTGGATGAGATCGATGCAAATAATTAAGGCCCTAGAGTGGTGAGGCTTCCCGTGTTGCATTTGCTCACAACTCCGGACTTTCTGGCTACGCGAAGTTTGCAATAACAAGGCTGGGAGCCAGAAGAAATCACTGCGAGCTCTCTGGACCTGTCAGACCAAAAAAAAGGTCTGGCTTGTTCTGCAGGCCCACTTTGGGCCTTGAACTCGAGAACCTATCATTCCACTAAAGTTTTGCGACTGGAGCATGTGATATTTCACTGATTGCTCACTTGATGGAAGAGATGGAAATAATCATCGGTATACATTGGTTCACTTTCATGTTACACTATTTACTGTGACATGGGAAATGCTGTGAAAGTGTCTCGAGCACAGTTAATGTCACTTTTTAACGATGTTATTGAAACCTTTATAATTCTTCCCACAAATTGATAGAGTTTGTTTGGCATTTTCGGAGTCTGCAAGGGACACTGAAAGCAGAGAATCATTCGTTTGGCTCTTTGCGTTTAACACTAGCCGTAGATAATTGCTGAAACCACAAGCAGTTGCGCTGTTTCAGTGCCGCAAGTTTCAACCTTGGGAATTGGAAAGTGCAATGTTGTGTTTCCAGTGACCTATGGAAATGAATTTGCGATGCATATTCAGTGCATTCAGGGGTTTCTTGAACGAGCCACGTCAAAGGATTCCAGAGAGCTCATGGCTTGCTCCGAGCTGTCCACTTGCTGACTTGATCGCTTTCATGCTTGTCTCCTTGCAAGGAGTTTCATAAGTCTCTTCAAGTGAACGAGCCTGCAAGAGCAGTCAAGGAAGCTTTAGAGTTCCACAGCCTACCTGACATGTTTGTTTGAACGTTATCACTGCTGTTTCAGGAAATCTCATAGCCTTTGTTACCCACGTTATGTGGAGAACACCCCTTTATTAGATGAGGCACACATTCAATTGCCAAATGACATCTTCTCATAGTGAAAGATAATAGATGTGTAGGATAATAGATGTGTAGGATGAAAGATAATAGATGATAGATGTGTAGGATCATAGTTTCCGTTCTGCATACTCGTGACTCCCACTCAAAGTATAATTTAAATGTTGCAATATACTGAAGGTGGATCAAAAATCTAATTGAAATTGATTTATCAGTTCAAACAACATGCATGCATACTTCAATATTGTTAATTGCTGCTGCTGCTTGTGCTCTGTGCCCCCATCTGGTTGGTGGTAAAGCATAATGTACAGATAGTGTGAGAGAGCAGGTCCATCTGACTAGGTTGGGCGGATTTGGTCCAATGGGGTGGAGCACAAATTCACCCACTGGGCAGAGCTTGTGCCAGAGCGAGGCGGGGTCTGGGCTCATAATTCACCATAAAGAGGGCCTTCAGGGCTGCCTGTTTTGTAAAATGTTGCGCAGGACGCAAGAAAAAAAAATGCACAAGGGTGTTTTTGATCGAGGAGGCCGGCCTGCTAACAAATTCCAGTAGATATGTCAACAACGAGTTGCATTATGTTTCATTGGCTTCCCCTCTGCCAAAACTGATCTACGTAAATAAAACTTTTTTTCTTTTCTTTAACCGCACCCACATGTCACCAACTTCAATGCTAACATCCAAACCTGACAGTCAACCACTCGTGCTTCTAATATGCATTGTGGTTATTAAATCACAATAGCCAAGGACATCACATGCCTCATCGTAACACATTATTACTAAGACAGTTTTGCCATGTTATCCTGATAATGAAGATAATGCCAAAGGCCGGAAATTACTGTTCGTTGCACATATTCTTACAGTTTTAAGAGAACGTGAAAACAATGCTTTTATTGTTTTAATCTGACTTGTCTGGAAACATGGTTTTAATCGTGTGTTTCATTCATTAAAACTAGATGTGTTGCAGTCAGTTACAAGTGAGCAATGTTTTCCCCTATAGCATGGAACCCTGAAAAAAAGACTTCAACAAATCTCCTATGGAGAAGACTAATGGGCACTCATGTGATGCCCATCATTGGACATTATATCATGGTTTGGAGACTCGTGAGACCCATCATTCGAGAACATTTTCATGGGAATCATAATGATATACTTGTGCTTACAGGAGAGATCATTAAAAGGACTTATCATGGATTATAATTCAACAAGAAGTCTTCAATAAGCTGAAAACAATGCAGTCCAGGACTGTTACAACTATAAAATTAACTTGTTTAATTAATTAGCAGGAGAAAAAAAAAGCGAGATGACAAAAACTCACTTTGAAAGTGTAGCATTGTAAATGATGAAGGTAACACCAACGTATGAGTTCAACTGGAATTTATTAGCGAACAAAAAGGCAATGGCATGGAAGTCTTTCAATCTGGAGGAGTCCTGTCGAGCCTGTGCCGGCACACACAACCATGATGGCGACTCCTCCCCTGCCCTCGAGCACAAGGCCAGGCCAAAATCATTTACAAAGTTGGAGTAATCATCGACAACAGCAATTTCAATACCTAAAATCAACAACAATTGTGATTAATTGTATTGAAAAATGCCTCGGCTGGAAAAGTAGAAATTATAAGCAGTACCAGAGAGAAGCATATTGCTGGCAGCACCAACAATACATGGCTATCAAAACATCAGAACAGTCTGAGTGACTCACCACTCTCTAATGGAAAACCGAGATACAGTCATGAGTGGTCTTAAAGATTCTGGGGCCCGAGGCAAAATTTAAGGATCCTCCTCCCCCCCCCCCACACACACACACACTAATCTGAATTATTCTCCCCCAATGAATATTGTAATAATGGTCTTCAATTTTAATCTTACATTTTTACTAGATTTATTTTAACAGAGCACCAAGCCGTAAACCAGCATTCACTTTGTATGCATGGCTAATCAATTATTGTGAAACGATTGTGGAACTATTGTGGAATTGTGTGTATCAGTCCCGATTCGGAACTCTTTGCACTTCATGTATACATGACTTGTCAACAGAGCCTGGTGTTGGCTAAGTGGTTAGGGTGGCGGCTTGGGATCCGAGGGTCCTGAGTTCAAGCCCTGTCGGCCGCTGAATTAATAAACCAGGGGGTTGATCGGCCTGTCATCCTTCCGAGGTCGGCAAAATGAGTACCAGTTCCAGTGTGTGTACTGGTAGAGGGGCACTGCATCAGCGACACAGTCGCGCTTCAAGAAATGATAGCTACCCCGGCAGCTAAGCTAACACACACACACACACACACACACACACACACACACACACACACACACACACACACACACACACACACACACACACACACACACACACACACACACACACACACACACACACACACACACCGAAGAATTGTATCAGTCCCTATTCGGAACTCTTTTCACTTCATGTGTACTTATCAACTACTAACAGGAGTATCTGGCGTTGCCCGGTGCTGTTCGAATCCTGTTGGCATTTTGAAGAAATGAATTTGTTTTTTTTTTCTATTTTTTTTTGTAGGGACCTAAAACACTTCCCTACATACACTCAGAAATGGGGTCAGAGATCATTTAATTTTACCTTTCACAAAGCTACAAGGGTTTTGGCACCATAGAGTGATTAAAAAAGAAGAATCTCTAAAAATAACGAACCTTTTCTTTCAAAATTTTCAAAAAGTTTTTGGGTTCAAAACACTCCCGGCAATCACTGATGAACCTCTGAAAGTTTGATGAAGATGCATTCAACCAACTCTGAGAAAAATAGCCTGCAAAAAGAATCTGTTCCTGAGAACCAACTGTACTCTTAAACATTGCTGATATCAGTTCTTCTTGATATAACAAACATAAATCTCTCAATAACAACAAAACCTGTTCTACCTATACTAAGAAAAATTAAACGCAATTCCCATTCTTAAGGAAACATCTCTCAATATCATTATAAACAATTCAATAATCTCATTATCATAACTGCAGACCTTCTTTTCTTCTTTTAGCATCCACTTATCATGGTGGCATGATGAGATCTTTCCAGGATTCTCGATGAGACATAGCATTGACTAAATCAACGCCCCTCAAGCTGGAGTTCTTCTCAATGATGTCTTGCAGGGTAGTGAGGCGACGACCTCTTCTCCAGGGTTCTTCAGGCCTACAGAGTATAACTTTTTTTGCAAATTATTCATCTCGCGTCACATGACCAGCAAGGCAAAGGTGGCATTTCCTCACAGTAGCAGATATGTGGGGCAAAGAACCATACAAATCCCTATTAGTGGTGTGATCTTGCCAAGAAACATTCAGAACTTTTCGAATAATCAGGTGTAGGCACCATCCAGTGATTTCTCTACTATATTGGTGAAGGTCCAGGATTCGCACCCATCGAGAAGGATTGACTCAACCGTAGTTTTGAAGACCCTCAGCTTACTCTGTCTCTGAATTGGAGATCTCCAAATTTTATGGAGGGCATGAACTGCTGCCCAAGCCTGAGCTTTTCTGCATTCTAAGTCATGCTGCATGTTGGTATCGGAGACGAGGTATTTTAAAGTCATCCACTCTATCGGACTTCGGCAACAGTAAGTAGAGCACACTCAGCAGAAGGATTGATGTACATATGCTTAGTCTTTTCAGCATCGAGTACGAGCCCAATAGACCTAGCAGCAGTTTCAACCTTGTGACGTATAAGATCAGCTTCACTTAACATGTCTGAAAGGAGCACTATGTTCCCAGCAAAGTTGAGGTCAGAAATGTGCTGGGCTGGATGTCTGCTTCTTCTTTGCTGGGAGATAGTTGAACCATCCCAGTCTTCAATCACAGTTCTTAGGGCATAGTCCAAGGCAATGGTAAATGGGTAAGGAGCAAGCGGGTCACCTTGAAGAAGTAAATTGTCGATTTGAAAAGTTGCAGTTTTTCCTTCAGGAGTTAATACCACTACAGAGGTATCTTCATACATAATTTGTATGTCCTTTACAATTGACTCAGGGATGCCATATGCATGTATAATTTAGAAAAGTGTAATCCTGTCAATGGAGTCGAAGGCTTCCCTGAAGTCTATGAAGATGATAACAGCTCTTTTTGGTGATTACGCATTTCCTCAATGATGCGCCTGAAAGCAAGGATCTGCCTGAGAAGATGTAGATCAAAGGGGCCTAAAACCATTTTGATTTGTGCATTGGATTTTATACTAATTCAGGGCGAATTCTGTGAAGAAGGAGGCGATTGTAGATTTTTGCTGCTTTTTTCGTTAAACTTATTCTGCGGTACTTTTCAGGAAGCGATAAATTTCCTTTCTTAGGTATTGGTGCAATATCTGCTTTCCCCCTTTTTGGAGGGTGCTTTCCTAGGTGTTTCATTGCAGGATTTCAGCAAGATTTTTCTTAACTCTGGAAGTCGCCAGACTTCGATTTGAATACCATCAAGATGGTGGACTTTGCCAAGTTTCATTTTTTTTCATTGCCATGTCAAGTTCTACTGATGAAAAGATGCCAGCAGTAATGTTGGAGTTGACCTCGAAAAGAGATTGATCGGATTGTTGGGTAGGCTGGTATTATCAGAAGAGAACTGTTTTTGGAAATGAGTTTTCCAGGAATCTAAGCAATTTTCACCTTGGATAAAAACAGTTTTAGGTTTCATTTCAGAAAGAAGTTTCACTCGATTCCAGGCGTTATCGTGCGCTGGTTGATTCACCCTTGTCATAGCCCCCCAGAATATTGTGAAACTGCTTTTCCTGGGCTTCATCATTCATACATATCACATAATGCAGCTTGTGTTGGAGATACAGTCTCAGGTTGTGCACTGAGGACAGCATCATGAGCAGCGTTTACTTCAGCGGTTCCTTGAACACTAATTTTAACAGGTCTTTGTGGTGGCAATATCGTCAAACCAACTTTATTACATATATCAATGAAATCTTAAGATGTGCTTGACTGATTTCTTTCAAATATATCCCATTCAGTAGAAATTTGATTTTCAATTTGGGAAGCTATTCAAGGATTGGTAGAGACAATATCCCAATGAAGAGAAGTGTAGACCTGTTCGTGTTCTTTTTTGATCGAACACTACGCCTTATCTTTGTGCAAACGATTCTTTGATCGGAGCCAATAGGGTCTGATGAAGAGTGAGCTTGAGAATCCATGATACTGTCAATTCATCTTTTACGACACGGGATGAAATCCATTTGAGATGTGGTTTTGTTTGGCGCATGGAATATCCAGTCTTGATTTTGGTTTTTGAAAGAGAATGTTGGTGATTAAAAGGTCATGTTGATGGATGAAATCAAGAAGGAAATATTAATTTATTTTGGTGGAGCTTTGGTAAGAAAGACCGTTTGACACCTGCGCATTAAAATCCCCTCTAAGTATAAGACAAGAATGTGTAGGGATATATAACCCTATCCGGTTTAGGCTTTCATAGAACTCCTCCACGCTTGATGCAGCACTGACATTGGTCGGAGAGTAGCTTGATACAACATATGTTTTAGAATTCCCTTAAAATATTGTGAATACAATCCAATCTGATACTTTGGAAATTGATATAAGGAAGATGTGACTGTTATTCCAACTCCACCAATTGCAGCTCCTATTTGAAGATGTGTGGCAGAATCTGTAAACAAGGTGGATCTGCCAATTCTGGTGTTTTGAATATCTGAGTCCAATAGTTGGTGAACTATTCAATGCTCTTGAATACAAATCGCTGAGATATTGAAGTCATTAATGTGCTTGTCAAGTTCTTCAATTGCACAAGTGGAAGACAGACTATGACAGTTGAGTTTCCCAAGAAAGTAAGGTTTCTTAGGGTGGCAAAGTCCTTTCATTGCTCTTATTTCAGATGAGATCCATCCTTGCGGGGGTTTTTTGTGTACACTGTCGAGGCTCGTATGAGAGTAAACACACAGAATGTACAACCAGGGGAGCAGGAGACAAGAGGGGTGAGAGAGGGAAGGAAAAAACAGTGGGGAACAGAGACATGAGGAGATCTTTGGAAGGGAGAGGAATGGGGTGGGGTGCACAGGATAAACAAGATGGACACCACAGGGACTTTCAGGTCCTTACATGACAGGGAATTTCAGGAATCAAAGCAGGGAATTTGAAGGAGGTGGGTTTGAGGTGGATTAGTGGAGGAAGAAAAGATTGTGGTTTTTGATGGGGGAAGATAAGAGATGGTGGTGAACAGCTGCTTTGAAGACCTGGAGCGAACAGTGGGAGTGAAGAGAGTGTGGGAGTTTGTTCCAAAGGCGGGAAAACAGAGGAATGAAAGAGTGAAGGTGAGCAGTGATTCTTGATTTTGGTAGATTTACCAGAAGGGGGTTGCTGGCAGACCTTGAGTGCCCTGTGGAAATAGGGGGGGGGGCACGTATCTCAGACAGAGCAGGAAGGGCCAGGCCAGAGAAGAGATGGCATAAGACAGAAATACCACCGACCTGCCTGCAGTGAGAGAGTGGGAGACCCAAAAACTCAGCCTCATCGTGAGACATACCAATGATCCAAAATGCCTTGATTTTCATAGTGTGAAGACGAGAAAGGTGAGAGGTGGGAGGACCAGCCCAGAGGGGAGAGCAGTACTCCATCAGGCTGTGGACGAAAGCTTTGGATGTGGTCAGGAGGTCAGGTGTGCCAAGGATTGAGGGTCTCATTGTCATCAAGGTCAGTAAACCTCTGAGAAAAATGAAATTTTGAGGCAGGGGCTTGAACCCTGGTGTTGTTATGTGAACTCAACATGCTTTCACATTTTACTTTTTTTCTGGGATTGTGATGGAACAACGTCAAAAGATATCGTGATGCTAAACCAGAAAAGGATTGTGTTGTCACATAGTTGCATCGTAATGTGGTGTCATTCTTCATGGTTATTTTTCTTCTTTGTCCTTCTTCATTCATTCTTCTTCATTCTTTCTCATCCATCACAATCCCACAACAAAAGTAAAATGTCAAAGGATGTCATGATGGTAATCCAGAAGAGGATTGTGGTGTTGTATTGTGTCATCATAATGTGGTGTCATTCTTTCCTTGTTTGGTTGCTTTTATTTGAGATTTCAACCATGTTTTTACATTTTTTAAATGTTTTTTTTTCCTTGTTTCGGCAATTTTTTAAAGGAAGAAAATGCTTAATGTTTCACATATTTTGTTATTTTGGTATGGATTAAATCCATATCTGTTAGGAAATTGTTTAAATACTTATTTCAGTTGATTTAGGGGATGGTTTGGATATGTATTTCTTTTGGAATGGTACTGCCCATCTTCCCCGCTCCCATGATCCTGGCCTGGTTTGCGTGAGTCCACATTTACGTTTGATTCATTTTCCAAATAAAACGATGAATGTTTTATATATTTTTAAATTTTGGGTTGCGTGCACTAGCACAGAGACAAAGTAACTTCCTCACATTGGAATCACCATCATGGCTTCAGCAGTTATTGAGGTAGGGTGGGCTACAGTTTTACATTGTTTTGAGAGAGGAAGAAGCAGAAGCAGAATTAAAAGCACAAATTATAATTTTAGCGATCTCTCATTGTGGTACTTTAGCGATGTATTCTGGCATATTTTTAGTCCTGGTAGTTCAGAAAATGCTTGAGAATAAAAGGTATGACTTATAAATGCTTATGACCACTCCATAGTAGTTAATAACCAGGGGTTCACACAATTGTTAATGTTTGGTTCTACAATATGAGTACCAGCAGAAATGGTTTGCTGCTCATGAAAAAAAAAGTCAACTTTGAGTGTGCTCGTCTACTTTCCCAAGCACCACTCTGACTTTTAAAATGCATCTCAGCTTAGAATGCATCGCACTCTTCTGTAAGTGCTCTCAGAATGTCCGCTCAAGACGAAACACTCGCAAGCCGCTCTTTTTTTTTTTCATTCTCGATGCTCCTGAACCTTCTCTTCTTTCTCCTTGCTCGCATGTTCTCCTTAGATGTTTTTTTTTTTAATCTTATAAGTTGTAAACCTACAATATAACTTAGAAATTATAATGCTATCATTTATAAACTTAAATTTGAAATCGCAGTGTATCAATTATCATAATTTTAATGGAACAATGGAACAATCTACATTAACTAAGAAAACCTGCTCTCCTTCCTCTTTGCTCATGTGTTCTCCTTAGATCTATTTGTTTTTAGATCCTCGTGGAGGATCTCTAAGTCTAACTCATGTTGTTGTTTTTGTGGACTTTTTTGCTTCACAGCCTACAGTTTTCATCGAAACTTCCTGAAACTTGGCATAGATATGTAAAAATACCCTGCGAAGACAGTAACGATCTCCGATTTTGAAAATTCCTCCGAGAAAAAAGTTATGACGTCAAAATATCTCCACTAATGGAAATTGCCTAAAAAATTATCTCCGAAACTAGGCAAGCTTCTTGAATTTTCTTTGCGGAAATCAAGCTGGGCATTAGCACAGATCATTTATCACAAATCTGATACATCACAATGACGTCATATCAATTTTTTATGACGTCATTCCTATTTTTTGACATTTTTTGTTTCACAACCCAGAGTTTTCATCGGATCTTAGTGAAACTTGCCATGTATATGCAGAAAGCCCACGCGCAGGCAGTAACCATCTTCGATTTTGGAAATTCTTCCTAGAAAAAAAGTTGACGTCATAATATCGCCGCTAATGGAAATCGCCGATACCATTATCTCCTAAACTAGGCAAGCTGTTTGAATTTTGTTTGTGGGAATCGAGCGAGGCATTAGCACAGATAATTTATCGCAAACCTGATACATCACAATGACGTCATATTCGTTTTTATGACGTCATCATGAAGAGGACGAGGATCTTAGCTCATTCCAGCTTGTTTTATCTTTAAAGTTATAATATAACTTATAAGTTATAATGTTATTATTTTAAACTTGATTTTGTTTTTAAATAACAGTACAGTAAGGTACATCAGAATTATCACAGAAGAATTTCATCTACACTTGCTGAGAAAACATATCAAAATCCTCTGTTGTGCTCGTACACTTTTGAGCTTTTCAGAGCATCTTTAAAGCACACATTTTGTTATTTTTAACCGCACATGAGTACCTGCGCAGCAGTTATGTGAACCCCTGTTTATAACCCATCATTGTGTACACATTTGAATGGGCAGCCATTTTTTTTTCCTGATGTCCCTCTATATGGAATACCACCATACTCCATGATATTTATGAGAAAGAAATGAAACAATCATGATGAATCATGTCCTTCAAAGTATTGTTGCTTCCGTAGTGCAGCCAATCACAGTTTTTGATATAATTTCACATTGCGAGGAGGTTAAAGTTACCTTTATCTCGCAGACCCTTCCATTGGCCTTGCAGACTGCTGAGCATCCACAGACCACAGGTTGGGAACTACTGCATGAAACAACTCTTACCCTTATAATGATCCCTCAAGGCTCAGATCTGAGACCAGTTATTACCCCATGCACAAAGCGCAACGTGATGTTAAGAAATTGGCTCACTCTGACTGTCTGTCAACAGACGTCACTCTTTGATCCTGGAACCACTTAATTTCAATTGAATTTTTTATTTTGAACATTGAAGAACATGAATTGGAACATAAACTTGCAGTTTAACAGTACTTTGCTTCTGAATTTGACAAATTGTACAGAATATCATCCCGATCGCACATGCAGATCAGGTCAGGTCAGAATGGGAGCATGCGCTGGAGCAGTGCAACGATGCGTCCACTTTCTGCTGGTACTCCAGGGGCATCTGTCTGGCCATCCCCCAGGCAGATGCCTGGCCCCTCCCCATCACCTTGAGATGCCGATCAACCTGCTGCAATCACAAGGCATGTGGTCAGCCCATTGGCCTCATCTCACAAAGCTTCCTCACTTAGAGAATCTGGTGAGCAAGATAAGCATCAGGAAAACGAGTCACATGTCCATACAGCCGCAGCTGATGCTCATGGACTATGCAGGAAACAAATCTCATTTGAGTTTCTCTCAGCAACCGCTCATTAGACAAACAGTACGAGCAGTGATCGCCAAGGATTCTGCTAAGAGACCTGGCACCAAAGGAATTAAGTTTCCATCTCAGATCCCTGGTCAGAGTCCAAGTCTCACATTCATAGAGCAAGACTGGAAGCACCAAGGACCTGAAGACTCAGACTTTCGTTCTCCTGCACAGGTACCTACAGCGCCACACCCCATGATCCAGTGAATCCATGACTCCCTTGGCCTGAACCAGACATCTGTTGACCTCTGGCTCAGAGCCAGCAGAGACATGAATTTCACTGCCAAGGGAAGTGAATCACTCCATGACCCCAACATCCTCACCATAAACAGGTACAGACAAGATAGCAACATCCAAGATGTCATTGAAAGCCTGGATCTTAGTTTTGAGCCAGGAAACCCGAAATCCCAGTGGCTCCGAATCCTCGATATGCACCTTGACCACCTCCAAAATGACATCCAGAGTCTCTGCAAAGATGACTGCATCATCTGCGAAATTAAGGTCAGAGATCTTGACATACCCAAACGATGCACCGCAGCTTGATCTCTCCGACATCCTCCTCAGAATCCAGTCCATACAAGCACTGAAAAGTTTGGGGGCCAGTTCACACCCCTGACGAACTGTATTTGATGCGTTGCACAGTTCCCCAAAACACTGGAATGACAGCACATACCTATTGGAGGAAAACAACTGCAAATAAGTCGGGGATGGTATCACCACATCTCTCAGCACTCTCAGTGTCAGAATATAGTTCAGACATCACATTGATCAGTTTTGGTGGCACTCCACAATGACGAGAAATCCTCCAGAGGGCATACTGTTTCACTGAATTGAACACTTTGCAGAGATCAACATAGGCTTCAAGCAGCCCCTGCCAAAATCTCAACTGCGTTTGGTGAGGACACAAAGGTCAAGGATACGGTCAATCATTGACCCCTTTGGTGTAATGCCTGACTGCTCTGGGCGCTGGTGCTCAAGCAGATGTTGGCGAACTCTATCAAGAATTATCCAAGCAAAGACCTTGCCCGGCACTGAGAGCAGTGCTTCCCCTCGGCAGTTGTTACAGTCCTGGTGATCACCCTTCTCTTTCCAGAGAGGGACAACAAGGTTCTTCCTCCAGTCAGTTGCGATGATGCCTGTGTTCCAGGCAGAGTGCAGAACTGCATGCAATGGAATGAGAACAGAATTTCCACCAACCTTGAGAAGTTCAGCAAGGATGCCAGAAATCCCAGGAGCTTTACCCCATTTCAACCAGTTCACTGCAGCCTGTGTTTCCACAAACGATCACTAGACAAACTCCGTCATGACACATCTATAGGCAAACACCGCCGTGACATGTCCACAGACAAACACCGCCCCGACGCGTCCGGAGAGAAACACCACCCAGAAGCATCCGGAAACAAACACCGTCCCGACACGTCCAGATATAAACACCACCCATTGCTTCCAAAGTCAAACACCTTCCTGATGGTCTGGGGACAAACACCACCCCAACGCGACCGAAGACAAACACCGCACCGACGCATCCAGAGACAAACACTGCCCCAACGCCTCTGGAGATATACACTGTCCTGACGCGTCCAGATATAAACACCGCCCCAACGCTTCCAAAGTCAAACACCGCCCTGATGCGTCTGGGGACAAACACTGCCCCGAAGCATCCGGAGACAAATACTGCCCCAATGCGTCCAGAGACAAACAACACCCTGATGCGTCCGGAGAGAAACACCTCCCCAATACGTCCGTATACATACATCACCCCAGAAGCTTTACCCCATTTCAACTGGTTCACTACAGTCTGCTTTTCCACAAATGAACTTGGACCACAGTAGATTGGAGGGTCAGGAATGGGGATAGTAACACCCCTGACATCCAACTCGACAGCTCATGGATCATCCTGGTACAGCTGCTCAAAGTAACTGCCCCAGCGGGCCTGCACTTCGGACTCCTCTGTCAAGAGCCCACCACCTTCTGCTCCAACTTCAGTGCACCGAGGGACGAGCTTGGAGGAAAGTAATGCACAAATTCCCCTGTAGTCATGATGAGAATCACTTCACCACAGGTGATGCTCTAGCAACTCCCAGATTCCTCGCACATAGGCCTCCTTGTCCCTCCTAGCATTCACCAAACATCGCCCGAACGCATCCGGAGACAAACATTGCCTCGGCACGTTCGGAGACAAACACCACCCCGAAGTGTCCGGAGACAAACACCGCCCCAACGCGTCCGGAGACAAACACCGCCCCAATGCGTCCGGAGACAAGGACCGCCCCGACGCATCCGGAGACAAACACCGCCCCAGCATGTTCGGAGACAAGTTCCGCCCCGACGCATCTGGAGACAAGCACCTCCCCGACGCGTCTGGAGACAAACACCACCCCGACATGTTCGGAGACAAGTTCCGCCCCGAAGCATTTGGAGACAAACACTACACCGACGTGTCCGGAGACAAACACCGCCCCGACGCGTCCGAACACAAACACCGCCTCAATGCGTCCGGAGACAAACACTGCCCCGATGCGTCCGGAGACAAGGACCGCTCCAACGCATCTGGAGACAAGGTCAAATTGTACAGAATTTGTCCACGTCCAGAGACAAGCACCGCCCCGATGTGTCCGGAGACAAGTTCCGCCCCGACGCGTCCGGAGACAAGCACCGCCCTGACGCGTCCGGATACAAGCACCGCCCCGACGTGTCCGGGGACAAACACCGCCCCAATGCGTCCGGAGACAAGCACCGCCCTGACGCGTCCGGATACAAGCACCGCCCCGACGCGCCCAGGGACAAACACGCCCCGACACATCCGGAGACAAACACCGCCCTGTCATGTCTGGAGACAAGCACCGCCCCGACGCGTCTGGAGACAAGCACCGCCCCGACGCATCCGGAGACAAGCACCGCCCTGACGCATCTGGAGACAAGCACCGCCCCGACGTGTCCGGAGACAAACACCACCCTGTCACGTCCGGGGACTTCCATCGCCCCGTTACATCTGGAGCCAAGCTGTCCAGAGACAAACAACATCCATACGTATGTACCATTCAGATATGTCCAGAGAGAGAGAGAGGGGATGGGAGAGTAAGGCCTAAGTCACATTTGCTCTACGGCGAGGATAGGGCGGCCGTACGCCCTCTGAATTGACTGAAACGTGCGGCAGCCGCAGAGTTTGTGAGGTGGCCTCAGGGTGGCCCTATGCCATATGGCTATATTTTACAGGCTGTAAGGTCGCCATGGAATTATAACGCGTAGTTATAACTTTTTTCATTTCTACATTCGCTGTGGCAATTCGACAAGCCGAAAAAAAAAAAACGTAAAAAAAAAAAATAATTAACCCATTCGTTAGATTTGAATGTCCGTCCGTCTGGCCGCACGTTCGCCTTAGGATCCCCCTGCGGTCGCCTTGCGGTCACCTTGCGGGCACCTTGAAAATTCTATGGCCGCCGCAGGAACGCCCTAAGGTCACTGTGCGACATCAAATCAACGACCGTACGGCACCACCACGTTTTCGGTCTCCACAATTTATAAATACGCCGTGCGGCTCCCCGAAAAATAAAAACACATGTGACTGCTACATTGTGTGACCCTGGAAATACTGCGGCCGCCGTATAATTGCTAGTGGCCGTAGGTTTTGGAGACCCCACGGCTGCCATGGAAACTGTGACCTAGGCCTAATAGAGTTAGGTGTGGGAGGAGGGTGCTGCTCTGCATTGGGAAGGGGAAGAGCCAGGATGGTACAAAGCGATAGAGGGGTGGGGGTTGGGAGTTAGTCGAGAGAATATGTTATGCTTTATGAATAACATGCACCCACGCACGCACTAGTGCTTGGCTGATATCGGCAATTTTTGGGGAATCGGCAGGTTCGAGTCAATGTGATTACTGACTGCAGTACGTACTGTATACACCCCAAAAACCTTGAGTAGCTTTCACTGAAAAACTATGTTGCATTTATCTAAACGTTTCATGGAGATGTGCAGAAACATTAATCTTTAGGAACAGTGACGTGTGACGGGTGGACGGGTGGGTGGACGGCTGCGTGTGACGGGTGGAAAAAAAATTTGGCTCGTTAATTTAGAAAACATTAATATGGCAAAAGCTTGGACATCATCAGTTGTTATCAAATATATTTTGCTTTGAAACTCACAAAGAGAAACGTATAACCTTTGTAAAGCACACCCGATAACCAAATGCTTTATAAAGTCACAAGGACAAAGAAGGCCTGATAAAACCTTCATAAGATACGGGATGAAACTTTGCCACCACGGTGTCCGTAGCAGGTATGGCATGTCCACACACCCATGGAGATCTACCTATTCCAATCCAAATCTACCCATATGTACTACGTCCCTGTGTGCTGTATACATACCTCTACCTTGGAGTAACTGTCGACTGTACATCCTGATCGGGACACGAACTGTACCACTATCAACTGTAGGACGCTCGGTCAGTGGCTTAATCCCTCAAGCAAGCACTCCAACGGAACACCTGGCTTGACGAGCGATTACCAATTGCCGTCGATAAAACTATGCACACTGAAATGCACAAGCAATTTCAAAATTGGATAAAAGCACATTATTCTTGGAGTCGGAACTGCTGCTGAGTTCAAATATGGAGCTTAAATTTTGTAATACTGCTTAGTTTAAGAGATTATTGAGGTTATCGCATGTGCAGAAATGAAATAAGGTGACGAATGTTCGTTATTAAGTCGCTGATATATTCGGGAATATACTCGTTTATAATCATTCACCATTCCGTTATAAAGTCGTTTTACCTCGAATTTATCATCAAACTAATGGTTTTCCTTGTTTAAATAAAGCTAGAGTATAAACCACACCATGAATACTTATGTAAAAGCTATACTTTAAATATTGGTGTTTAAGTCCACCCAGAGTACGAACAGTGTGGGCCTGATATACACCGAGCCGTGTGTCGATAATATCAGTGGTTGTGTCACACTTTCCAATCTCAGGTGTTTGATTGATGAGTCGTGATCCACTTAACTAGCTGCCACGTGTTTATATGTTGAACTGATGGAAACATCCTCAAGTGTATCAATAACAAGTTACTCAGGTGTGCATGAATGGTGTGTGGAAGAAGTTTTGGCCTGAATGTGTCTATGACTTAAAAGGATTTAAAGATGTTTTAACCGCCACGAAGAAAGTTATCCTCAGCTTGGCCGATAAAGCAGGTTGAGGTGGAAGAAGTCGACGTTACACAACTTTTGCAATCACACGGAGAAGAGCTAACTAACTGATGGAGATCTGAAGCAACTGGAGATGATGATATTCAATTGTGTGTTTAACATTATTTCAGACTTATACTCTATCTGTAAATAATGTCTTTTGGCTGTAGATAATTTTTTTCTCTGGAACCTAACTCCCCTCCCCCCACTTACTTACATTAATTGTTATGGGGAAATTGGATTCAATTAAAGTCGTTTTAGTTGAAGTTGGTAGTCGTCAGGGCAGGAATTTGTAATTCGTTCAGGCTGCCAATGATATGATAAGTCGCCAAGTCTTCGTCAAAATACGAGATAAAGTGATCGAAAGTGGGATCGTTAATGTGCATCAACTATAAATCCACACAGAAGGGACACCCAGGTAAATGTCTTGCTAAGGGACAATACCCTGTATGTGAAGCACCAGGTTGGTGAGTTACAGTTGGGTCGAGAAGCAAGCACAGACTAAACAGGGCAAAGGTAAGTGTGTTACCTGTGCACAACCCTGTTGGACTGATTTATTAATGTGTTTATAATATTATATTTGATTTATTATTACTAGTCCAAAACGGGGGGCTTTTGGATTTGGTCTTAATGTGTGTGTGTGTGTGTGTGTGTGTGTGTGTGTGTGTGTGTGTGTGTGTGTGTGTGTGTGTGTGTGTGTGTGTGTGTGCGTCTGCAACCATATCTCGGACGTATATGGACCGATTTTATTTGTACGTGGCAAAAAGACAACAAAAGATGGTATACATATGAACATCATTTTGTTTTGTGATGCGATCAAAGATGGTCGACTAGCGGCCATTTTAGTTGTAATCCCCCCCCCCCCCCCCGCTGATGTTAAACACATCCACAACTATTTCTCGGACATACATTTACCAATGTTATTCAAACCTGGCGCAAAGATAATGAATGATGGCTTACATATGCACGTCATTTTTTTTTCGAGATCACATCCAAGATGGCCGACTAGTGGTCATTTTAGTTGTAAAAAAAAAACCCAATGTTAAACACATCCTCAACCATTTCTCGAACATGCATTTGCCGATGCTATTCAAACCTGGCACAAAGATAATGAATGATGGCTTACAAAAGCAAGTCATTTTTTTTCGAGATCAGATCCAAGATGGCCAACTGATGGCTGTTTTGTTACTTAAACGTGTCCCCAACCATTTGTCAGACATTCATGGTCTGATTTTGTTCAAACTTGGCACAAGCACAGTACATGATGGCCGACATGTGCACCTCAATTTACTTTGCGATCTGATCAAAGACGGCTGTCTGGTACACTGGCGGCCACTTTAGTTGTACATAAATATGGGCTCGCCGTTTAACTCTGTATAGCAAAATTACTAAAACAACGGAGGCTATGACATTTTATGTCTTTTTTTTTTACTTGTTATTATTGATATAATAAATGTAATATTGTAGACAGTTCTGCGAACCCACTCCCACAACACTCCAGGGGGGTATTTTTTTTTTTTTTTTAAGTTGCCCTCCTCTTTTATAAAGTAATGTGGGCCGTGTAGTATACACAAGAAAGTATCACCTGACAGGACAACCGGCTTATCTTGCCTTTTAAAGGATGGAACACTCATTGATCCAACACCCTACCTGAGAAACACCAATCGTTATGGGTCCGGGATCCACTTCAAAGAAGATGGCTCAAAGGCGAGTACGCTGCCTCAGCCGGCTCTCCGGCCAATCGTACTACTAGTCTTCCTACACCTGATGTTGGCAGTAGGAGCCGCATTACCCTGTGTCCGATTGGCAGTGGTGTCCAGTATTGGGAAAGCAAAGTGCTAGTAACTAGATTTGAGCCATTGTCTTCCTGGGTGATCTCATGGGATGAGGTCTTCACTCTCCCAATGATCACGATACAACCACGAATCATGGATAGTAGAGTTCTCTCAACAACACAATCATTCTTTGACCATTTCTCAACAACATTTTGTAAGGATGGAGACAAGTAACATGGGCAATTATGGAAACTAGCTGTAGGTACCAATTGATACAAGGTCTTGGGCAGTGGGACTATATTTGTTGAAAACACTAAGTAGGACCTTTCCTGGATAAGTAGTCTGTCCTATCATTGCTTATAGTTATTTCAGTAAAAGCAAAATGAACATACTTTAAAAAATAATCTATAGAGGGCGCCTTCACTCCATTTCAACTTTTGCACAAATCGTAGGAATTCTGAATCAGTCATTAAGGAAAATGTACCGCACAGAAAGGGTGATGGTTTTTGTTGATTACTAAATTGAAGGAAAATTATTAGAGAAGGCAAAATGATCGACTCAAACTTGGAAGGGAGCAAAAATGAAGTAGGCAATACAGGAAGGTTGATCAGTAAGTCCATTGTCTAAAATAAAATAGGGATTGCTTCGGTACATGAGATGGGCTCTTGATGGCCACTCACTCTCCTCTGAACTGTCAATCCTGGGTTAGAATCTGGAGCCAACTGTAAACTTTCATCCTGGTGTTTCACATCGATGGTGATTCATCAACGCGTGCGCCGTCCATCGGCACACCGTTAAGCTGGAGGAACCGTCTGCAAGCACCAGTCATTTTTGTGCATTAAAGATCCCACTATTTCCTTCTTGAAGAGTATGTGAGTTATCACCGGTATCCTGAACAATTTACAAATTCCTGCACGACTGACTGCTGGGAAGGCAATAGAAACCACCTAACATAACCCTCGCCAAGAGACCGCTTCGGCAGCACCGACGCTCCGTAAAGAGAATGGCACATCGATGATGATGAACCCTTGAGCTTTGGAGCACATTTTAACATTAGGGTCCATGAGAGCAATTGAAAAAGAACTGAGCAACACTTTGATTAACTTTTGTCAAGACTAACACTGTACAAACTTCTCTATATGAGTAAAAGTTTCGAAACACTCTGGTTGCCATTAACTTGCCACGATAATGTTGTTTCAGTCGATGATGAAAAGTTTGTTTTCATTTTAATCTTTATTTCTAAATGCTTTGCTTCATCCTGAATGAGGGAGCGCGGTGTGCTCGGGGAATGCTGTTTTATACACTTTCATCACTAACAAAGTTTGTAACGATATTGAGCTAATTTTCTGTTGTTAGAAAAACAAATTTTCAAATGGATAAAATTGTAATAAGACACCGTTCCCGAGAGCGCAAAACAAGCAAAAGTAACGCCAAGTCGTAGCGAATTGCGTTAAACTTTTTGCTCTGAATGAGAAACATTGGAAGAGATTAAAAAACATCAAATTCTTGAACTAGTTGCACACTGCCATAAACTAGCCTCAGAAATTCCCAGTGCAGGACTGCACACTCGTTCCACGCCTTTATCCACAATCTGTGTGTCTGTTTCCACCTTGATCTCTTTGGTGTAAATTCTGATTCACCTGCAAGTGTTGTTCACATTTTTGTCTTGAGGACAGAGTATGTTCGATTCCAGCGGGTGGGTGATTTTCATTCGGAAGTGGGAAATCGTGCCAATACCGACTGGACTAGCCTCGGTGGCTTTTGGTGTGTCGCTCGGACATAATGTGGCTGGTTGTACAGCGGAGAGGCCAGCGGACAATCTACGTGCCTCCATGATGATCTTCTGTCCTGAGCCACATCTGGGTGTGTTCGGAAGTGGAGTTTCTGACCCTCAGCAGAGCAGCATCGTGTGTTAGGTTTTCTGTAGTGTCTTCTCCAGCATGCTGTCATTGGGTCAATGTCGAATAAGGTTCTCGCAGGAGAGGTTGGTGGAGGCCTTCGAGGCAGACTTTTAAAGTGCCTCTAGTTTCTCCACCGATCCTATTGACACAGTCGGGTTTGCTTGTATGTTGAGTCAGGCAAACCTGTGCCAAACACCAAAAGGACTACATTTGGACTTGCACCATTTTGAATGAAAATTATGATGAAAATGAAGCAAACAAGTTGACATTAGGAACCTGGGGTGCATTTATCACCAAGACAATATCACCTGCAAAACCAGGTGAGGAGATGCAACCAAAAAATAAAAATAAAAATCGCTGCACCTGACCCATAGTCAACTTGCTCCAGACTTACCTGATATATGCATCGGACTTGCGCTGGTGTAGACCCTTTTGCCATGACCGATGTGACGAACAACATCCACTTCCACCTAGCAGCCCTAATTATTCCCACATTTTTGTGGGTCAGCTGGGGAACGTTTTAGCCTCAAGTCTTTCACTAACAGGATGTGCAGGCCTTGCGTGAATAGCATACAGACTTTAATTCCGCACGGACATTTGCATAGCCTACTCGTGAAAATGTGTAGTCACCTTGAAACAAGTATATAACTAGCATAACCCGCGTTCTGCGCGACATGTTGGGGTGG
This sequence comes from Eptatretus burgeri, assembly GCF_056783735.1. Taxonomy (NCBI): domain Eukaryota; kingdom Metazoa; phylum Chordata; class Myxini; order Myxiniformes; family Myxinidae; genus Eptatretus; species Eptatretus burgeri. The sequence goes on along the minus strand of NC_140961.1, from coordinate 104,561,518 downwards.
GTGTTTTTGAGAAAGGAACTGATGCAGAGTATCAGTAGTAATTTTACTTTAATGCAGTAAGTGGAATACGATTTCACTGTTTCAGAACCATTTTATTTACTTTATTTTGTACCATGCACCTCATATGGTCTTTGAGATAATGTAAGCCGAATATCACGTTACTCGAGCGCAGAACAAAGTCGAAGATAGCGCGACACGAAACCACAAACTCGGAAATAATATATAAGATTTACTCAACCTACCAAGTAGAACGAAGTAAGTAATTACCATATTATTTGGATAACTTGTCTGTTTGCGTTTCCATCGTTACCTCCTCCACCGAAGGTGGGCGGAGGTTATGTTTTCACCCCCTGTGTGTCTGTCTGTCTGTCTGTTTGTTTGTCTGTCCGTGAGCAGGATATCTCAAAAAGTTATGGACAGATTCAAATTAAACTTGTTGGACAGGTTGGGTCGATGACAAAAAAACAAGGCAATTCGTTTTTTGTCGAGATCCGGCCTATCGGTGGAATACAAGATGTAAACTGTTCAGCCTGACGGAGGTAAGCGCTCTACAGAGTGTCATTCAAGTGATCCCTGTGTTTCTTGATCATCAATAGCTGTATGTTGGTTCAAAATTGTTCTCACAACGAGATACTTAAAACAGTCCAAGAACCGCCAACGTTTTTGTTTGACTTTTCAATCGTAATGTGTATTGAAATCATATGAGTTATCTTCGATTAATATAATTATATAAATGCACTTCACTAAGAGGAAGCGAGTTACCACCAACATCCTTCGGCCAAGTTCCTCATTCCACTTTCAGAGTTGTTGATCCTTCCAGTGGGGGATTCCAGCCGAGAAATGTTTGTTCACTTTTTGTGATACATCTCAGAGCTTTGTCAAGTCTATGAGCCACCAATATTATTAATTTATATGCACATGTATTGAAAAATTGGATGACAGGATGGCCTGGAGGTACACACACATGCCTCTAAGCCTTCTCGCCTGGGTTCTAATCCTGACCCAACTATAAACTGCCATTCTGGTGATTCAAAAGGCAAAGTGATTCACCAATGTGTGTGCCGTCCTTCGGATGGCAGTTCGAGTGTGTGTTCTGTCTGCTGGCAATAGTTGGTGGATGTTAAATGTGTCTTTGCACAATGAATGAGTTGTAGGGACACACTGTATCTGGTTTGGGTATTTCTGAATACTGATGGGCAGGTTATATCAGGGGCTTGTGGATGCATAGGGTAAGTTTAAAATGATGATATTTACCAATAATCATGGGGGAAGAGGTGGAGGGGGAGAGAGTGGGAGCTGTGAGGGGTGTTATAAATATATTGTTCGTTTGGTTCTGGTGTCACAAGAGAAACCAGAAGTGTGTGGGTTAAGGTGTTCTCTGAACCCTCTAGTTATCAATTGTGTCTGTTTTGGGAAATTTGAAAAACGCATCCAATTACAAATAAAAACTAGAGGGGGAGCACTCGGTAGAGTGCAAAACCTCTGCCGCCAATACTGCTGGGTCACTTAAGTGAACCTGATGTCCTATTCATTGTAGGTCAAAACGGATCAGACTCTACTGAACCACGATTGAATAAACTAAACGAGATCCACGCGCATGTAGAAATGCCAAAAAAAATCTAAATTTTTTTGAAAAAAAAAGGTGCCAAATTTGTTTTTTTTTCTCTCTAACAATTTTTTTTTTTGGGGGGGGGGGGAGTTGGAAATCACTTAAAGCATGTAGAAATGCAAAAAAAAAAATCAAATATTTTTCAAATAAAATCGAAATTTTTTTGAAAAAAAGTTGCAAAATTTTCTTTTTTTTCTCTTACAGATTTATTTTTTTTGGGTTGGAAATCACTTAAAACATGTAGAAATGCAAAAACAAAAATTCAAATATTTTTTTCAAAATGGCCGCCATAGCGGCCATATTGGACTTTGGACCAAGTCCAAAATCTAATGGCATGATTCTTGGACCATACCTAATCCCCCCCACCAAGTTTCGTCAAAATCTGTCCAGGAGTTTTTCTGTAATACTGTTCACAAACAAACAAAAAAACAAACAAACAGAAAGGGGTGAAAACAGCAACCTCCGTCCATCTTCGATGGTGGAGGTTAATAAAAATAATTGTCATCATCCTCAGAGTGTCTGAGTTATTCATTTTAAATTTATTTTGTTTAACCCTCACTGGCGTGTCTGATTCCAACTGCGAAGTGGTCATCAGTGCAATGCAGGCTACAACAATATAAAGCCAGTGACAGCACCAAATGCTAACAAAGCATGCAGTAATATGGTTGTTGTAACAAAGCACTCTTTGCATAGAACGCCTTCAACCTAATGCGATCCACGCCACACATAGCGACGGCTTGTGCTGCACCTCCACGTACAACACATGGGGCTGCTTCCCCGTTTCACCACTCTGCTTTGATTTCCCCTTCCACCTCAAGTCCATCTGGAGCACATGTGCTGTCATGACTCTGGTGCCAGGACTAGGCAACTCCACGTCAGGCATGACGGCAATGCGGCAAACTTAAACAGGTCAAACGTGTCTGCCAAATGATTTGCAAGGGAGGCTTGGCATGAAGATTGTGTTAAAAATGAAGAAAGGCTACTCTTGGGGACTCATCTAATGAGATTAAGTGAAACATGAAAGAATACATCATGATGTGTACAACTGCCCTGAAGCAATTGATGTGGATGCTGATGAGAAACTGCAATATGCAATGACCTTTCCAGCTATTTATTCTTCATGGGAAGAGGACAAAAAAAAAAAAGGAAGAAAAAGCTGCGCAACAGCAAAAAGAATAAAACATGTCAGAGTGCGGGGTTAAGCTGCGATGGAAAAAAAAATCTAACAGCTGTTGCACAGTGGAGTTAGCAATTGGAACTGCCTTTGCTTTTAACAGCTGTCCAGTAGTGTTCTTGGAATCTGATACATGGTTATGAGAATTTTGCCAGCTTTTGGAAGCTAAGCTGCATCGGACCTTTAAATTCGAGGAAAGAAAACAATTTATAATTACCAATCATACTCATCATCATGATCAATCGATGTCTGCATATTGTCACTGTCCCAAGTGTGCATGTTTTAGGCCCAGTGGAAAATGAAAATGTGAAAAAAATTATCCATTCTTTAAGATAGATTATAATTCCCTGAATGTTTATAGAGCAACTTGGCAATATTTATATCCCCTCCATTGGACTGTCAGGATGTTGCCGTTCTAGCATTCATCACCTTGCTCTTCCACGAGCCCGAAATTCTGTTTAGAGACAAATTACAAAACACTATTGGAGGCCCATCCTCTTGACAGACGGGTCAGTGCATTCACATCAAGCTGAAAAACGTTTCAACTGGTTAGAAACAATCCTGGACGGATCACCACTCTGTCGCAGGATACGCGACTGAAGATTCAGGAATTTGTGATCGGATCAGGGTGACATTGGTAACTTGCCTACTCTCCACAAAAGACACCGTGGGGTCCTTAATGTCCAAGAAGGGACCAAGTCATGGCAGAGCCTCACATCATTCTGATGGAATCGTGCACGCTTACTTTGTTTTGTTTTATGCCCAGGCCTCCCTCCACATGAAAATGTATTAAATAGATGATCCCTTAACCATCAATTTACATATCTTCTCTGTGTTAACCCCATTCTCTCCATGAATCGAACTTAACCTCCAAGTTCCTTTATCAACACCATTTAATCTTTGAGCAGGAAATGAAGCCAAGACCAAGACACATAATGGTTATTCTTTTCAAGAAACACCAATGGGATACACCAAACGTACACCACCCAAATGTGGACGAGACGGCTGTGTTTTTGTCCATATCTGGAGAACATCGATACATGAGATGCGGTGTCCTTCTTGGCACTGAATCACGATGGAAGTTTTTAGTTAAAAGTGACCAGGTCGAGGAGGAAGCTCAGATTAAACAGCCCAATGGTGAACACACTCCCAAATTAGCTAAATCCAGCCACTCAATGGCAATGCTATTACCTGCCAGAAAAAAAAAACATTTCTGGGTAGGAGTTGGCATGACCTTCTTGTTGGTGTGTTTTTTTGTCATGCAATGGAAGTTAAATAAACTAATCTCAACGACTAAGTGTGAGATTGTGTGCCAAGCAGGAAACCGCCTGTGTGACCGTTCTCCTGCCAGCTGGCAAGTTGCTTTGTGCCATGCCATCGTGGGGCTTCGTTCACCCACAATGTCGGCTACTCAAGTGGGAGAGACCGTCATGAGACTCAAAGCAGTGTTTGTCAGCATTCCAATGCCTCATTGTCCAAGTCACATGTGTCAAGATTATTTTATTTTTTTACTATCCCCCCCCGTCCCCCCTCCCTCTTGGCATGTCATGATGAAACTGCATGGCAACGAAGCCCTAGGATCCATCATGAGATGCTATCGTCGGGCTTTATTAACCCACAGTGCAGGTACATTAACCCACATTAACTTCATTAACCACAGGCGACAGAAGGGGGAGGAAGGGGTGACCATCATGGGACTCGAAGCAGACTTTGACAGCATTTTGTCTCTGTTTTCTTTGTTTTGTTTTGTTTTGTTTTACTCTTCCTACCAATCACGGCTTCCTCTGCTCACTCCCCCTATCCATCCACCTTCACCAACAGTAGCCCCCGTTGCTCAAAACCTCATCGGTATCCACTGTTAAAATACTTAATTTCAAAAAGTGAAATTACAGCGACAAGAGATTTGAAATTTAATATATTTTTTTCCAAGTGATGGGTTAATATGTCCCTTTTTGTGTTTTTTTTTTTTTCGTTTTGTAAATATTCAACATTGCTTGATAAAATTTCCTGAATGCAGCCTCTTGAATTTCTAGGCCTCACCATCAGCTATGACCTCTCCTGAGCGAATAATAGCAAAGCTGACCCCCATATCCAGCCGCATACTGGGCATTCTCCATCATTCCAAAATAACTGAACTTCTCACAGCCAATAAGATGTTAAACTGGGTGACACTAGCTCAAGGGAGTACGACTCTCCATTATGGGCAAGCACCCCAACATCACATCTGTGTGTCCTGGACTCTGTAGAATCTAAAGAACTCAACATCTCCCACAATGAGGCCGAAGCACAAGGTCTGTTACTTTCACTTCACAGCGAGGTCAATGGCCTCTCTGTTTTCTACTGCTTTTCCTCCGGTCTAGCTCCCTGTGCTCTGTCAGCCCTCTGTCCCTCCCCAGCTCCCACAGGACACACCCGTTCATCCAGTAACCCTCTGCTGGTTAAACTCCCAAATTCCAGGTTTACTGCACTCTTTAACTCTTTTCATTCCTCTTATCTTTCCCTGCCGTTTGTAGAGCCACCTTCCCTCCAGGGCTTCGGGCGAGTAGTGCATCATCATCTCATGTGATCCCCCATCCCTTCCTGCAATATTTTCTACCACCATTAACCATACCTACCACAACTGCCTTAACTGCAGGTTATTGTCCTCTCCATCCTGTCCTCTTTTCCTCTTAATTTGTTCCATAGCTTGTTGTATCTAACTGTAGCGCCACTGTTACTACCTTATCTTTCTCCTTCGTATCACCTCTCTTCCATGAGCCTCGATCTTGTATTAAAAAAAAACGAAATAATTGTCATGAAAATAGGTTCTATTTATAATATTTCCTGAGAGCTTTTTTTATTACATAAGCTGTTTGGAATTTTATTTTGTTTCCGTATTAAAAGAAAACGAGAGCGAGAATTGATTTGCAATACTTGTCCCCGACCGATGTGATATTTTCCAGTTCCAAAAAGGGCATAACTCTGAAAAATTAACGAAATTCTCTAAAACTCGAACTTGTTTTGCAACTTATAATAAAGCTCTGTCCCAAGTTTTCGTTGAATTTGTGAAAGGGTATGGGGCAAAAGTCTGACAAACCAGAGGTGGGACGGACGGACGGACGGAGAGCAAACCTGGAGTCCCCTCCGATGAAACGGGTCGGGGACTTATAATCAGTACATTTTCACGATGAGAAAGCTTGAAGCAAATTCCTGCAGACGTGCTCATAATATTTAATATATTTGAGAAAGTTGCATATTTCAGGAAATGTCTGTTGGCATTGCAGACGGCCGGTACAAGTGTCAAAATCAATGTTGTATTGTGATAAATGTGCCTTTATTTCGCATTAAGGAAACTTGCCTCTAATTACTTGCGCACTTTTAATCTCCCGGAATCTACCGTTAAACTTGGCCAAACATCTGCTGGCAATCCATTCTGTTTCTTCTCTCATTTATACTAATATCGCTTGAAATCCTGCAATATCTTTTTATTTTGCACCTTCATTAACTTGTGCACGTTCGGGTTTTCGTCCTGCAGATTATAAGCTGACAGCGAGTTTCAAGAAAGTTTTCTGCATGAGCTGCAGCTCATTTTACAAAGTGCATATTCAAATGTTTCCCCGTTTTGAGTGTCCCTAATTCGATTTGAATAGCGGGTTTGAGAGTAACAGCGAGCTTTAAGGAGTTGGATTCTTTGGCTGGGATGTTTTTTTTTTAGATGAAGGTGACTGATTGAAAACTTACATCTGAGTCTTTGTCCTCAGCTCAGAAAATGAAAGATCCATCAGTGGTTGTGCTCTTTTTTTTAATTATTATTATTATTATTATTATTATTATTATTATTATTATTATTTTTTACATTCTTTGCATAGAATGACTGGGATGTCTCAGCTACTCAGTTTTAGCTCTGTGATGTGAGAAACCGTTTTTACTTTTCTCAGGCAATCCATTTTGATCTACATTAGGTCCTAAGCCCATTGGTGTGTTTAACACACACACACACACACACACACACACACACACACACACACACACACACACACACACACACACACACACACACACACCCCAGAACCTCTCCAAACAGTGGATCCACAACCTTGGCCATGGATCCACATCAGTAGATTACCTGCATCAGTGGATCCACAACCTCATTTGCATCCACACAATCAAGCAATACACAAGAATCAAATAAGCACATAAAAACATATAAATATCGAAGAAACAGGACAGCAGTAAGAAGGAAGGGAGGAGAGATGAGAGATGAGAGATGAGAGATGAGAGATGAGAGATGAGAGATGAGAGATGAGAGATGAGAGATGAGAGATGAGAGATGAGAGATGAGAGAGGAGAGAGAGAGAGAGAGAGAGAGAGAGAGAGAGAGAGAGAGAGAGAGAGAGAGAGAGAGAGAGAGAGAGAGAGAGAGAGAGAGAGAGAGAGAGAGAGAGAGAGAGAGAGAGAGAGATAGAGATAGAGATAGAGATAGAGATAGAGATAGAGATAGAGATAGATGAGAAATGGGATGAGGGGAGGAAGGAGAGAGGGACACATACATATATGCACACACACACAGAGGTGGATAATTTGAGACCCGGGAGGGCTCCGCTCCTCTTTATGAAAGCCACATATTGAGATAATAACCAATGACACACACACACACACACACACACACACACACACACACACACACACACACACACACACACACACACACACACACACACACACACACACACACACACACACACACAGAAATTTAGGCATAGGACGAGGACATTCGGCCCATCATGCCTGTGCAGCACCATTCCCAGTATCCATTTCCCATCACATCACCCCATTAGCAACTCATTGATTTGCGTTGTTGAGACACCAGTAAATTTGAGGAAATAAATTAAGGAAGAAGGATAATTACTAATATTTTCTTTCAGTAGTTTCAGATTGCTGTAAATAATTTATTTGTATTTTACAGTGATTAAAGGTTCATGCAGGAGCTCGTACATACAGTAACTCATTTATCACACAAGACGAGGATAATTCAGTATACTGCATTTTTACATAATTTAAGAGTATACGAGCAAATCATAGACAAATCTACACAACACACAAATCCCAACTATTAGTTTCACAAGCAGGAAAAAAGATGTCCCGCTTATCAGCATCGGCCTGGATTGAGAGATCTGTCAGCTTGGAGCGGCTAGGCCTTAGATGTTTGAGCTCCACACAGGGATAGGGGAAGAGGAGGCGTGAGGATAGTGCAGGAATCAGAGAAGGGGTGGAAAATAGGGGGGGAGATGGGATGGGACAGGGTGAGGGGGAACATGGAAGGAGGCAGGAAGAGATCAGGACAGATCAGGTATGGGAGCATGCGCCGGAGCAGCACGTCGCTGTGCAACTTTCCGCCAGTACTTCAGAGGCCTCTGTCTGGCCATCCCCCAGGACGTTGATTGCGACAGAAGAGGACATCCACAGTTCCTGGTTCAAAAGGCTTAGCATGTCTTTTGGAAAAGACATTAGCCATGAAGTAGATGAACTGTTTAAGGGCTGTTTTCTTATGCATAAGCTTGCAAAGGGACTTTGAGCGGTTGATTGCAAGGGATCGATTGTCTGGAAGTTTTACATCATCTCTGAAGGGTAACGGAGCCACCCAATTTCCATTGTCATTCTTGATGAATCCGTCCTCCATGATCTCAAGAAAACACTTGTCTCTATGGAGTGACCCAGCTTATTATCATTCCTTGTTCACTGATAGACGTCACTGCTGACTCTGTGGTCATAGGCTCTGTGGTCGCAGAATTTCCTGAACAGCTGACCTGAAGGTACACGATGATGTGGCAGCATGACGTACTTGACGGTGACACGATTATGGCATAGCCAGCACACTGATGGTCTTCCATTTTCGAGAATGTTAGTATGATAGGCCTCCACTCGCTTGGGGCTATGGACACCATCCAGAAATACATCGCCAATTATCACCAATCCAAGGTCTATACGCTGTGCCCACAGAGCATGAGGTGGTCCATTCCGAGATTCTCTGACCTTAAGCAGTTGAGGAGCATGTCGTCCAATTAACAGCAAGATGGACACTTCTGGGTCATTTTTCGGAAACATTTCAGCGATAAGACATATATGTGAAGTGGAGCTTTGCGATCTCCAGTGTTGGAATCTCGGAGGAATTACAAGGAGTGGCATTACACTCAGTTAGCTCCAGGAGTGGCAGGTGGACAATTCCATCAAAAGATTCGATGACTAGATTCCTGTCATGCCTACCACTGGCTGCCATAGTTCCAGAGCAGGTTTTGAGTTCATAGGTGATTAGATTATTTAGCATGTCGAAGTAGTCAGGGTTTGCTGCGGCTCAGAGACCAATTTGACTGGTCATCCAACACGGCATAAGTTTTCAAAAAGTTTTCAGGACTTCCAGCAATGAATACATTCACGAGAAAGATTTTGGAACAAGACCTTCCTCTGGATCCACTACGACCAAAAATGTCCGTACACCTGTTAATCACCCAGAGTCGCTCCTCACTATGCTTTCAAAGCCCACTCTCTCAGGGTTTGAAGAGTCCCTGATAAATTGCCTCCCTGCCAGTTGGTCGAGGGTAGCACAACTTGCATGATGAAGTGCTGAGCAACGACGGGTGTTGTCGCACTGAAAACACACATTAACTTGACACTTCCTGGCTGAATGGTTAGGTGACAGAGCACATCTGGTGCATATTTTCCATTGGTTAAGAGGGATGAGTCTGGATTGCAATCTTTCTGCTTTGAAGATTCTGCAATGCACAAGGGGATGTTTTTGGTCCTGTGAATAGAGTAGAATTGTTGCGGATCTTCCATTCGACGATGAGTGTGCTGATTTTCAGAAGGCGACATGACTGCTGCGATCGGTTGCTCAACAATCTGTGGCAGAAATTCACCTGTGGCTTCTGTGTTGCTTACTCTGACCCTTGGACGAGTGTCTCTTGTGAAGGCAGACGTTCTGTTCTTCGTCGTGAGCGGAGCTTTCACCTTCGTACTTGAAGAACGTGATCCGTCATCGTATCCCAAGGAAACCATCAGAGTGAGGTCATTTGGAATCTTTGCATTGCGCCAAATGAACGATGCGAGCATCGAAAATGGCAGAAAGGTGACATTGTGGGTTTCTTTATACTTGAAGGTCTCCATCCTTGAACGATCCACAAGGTCAGGTGGAAGCTTCGCTATTATTGGTTTCAGAGACGTATCCAAAGCCGCAAGTCCGGGAAGGGAACAATAATTTTTCGGCGGCCACTATTTCCTTGATGTAAATTTCTGTGGGCCACTCGCTAAACTTCTGCAGAGTTTTGCGGTCATGAGGAGTGACTTGAGGCAAAAGTTCCAGATTGTTTAGCAATGATTATGTAACAGCTTTGTCACAGCCAAAACCCTCTTGAAGGTGATTCCAGAGCTGCTCTAAATTGACATCATAGTTTAAAATGTAGACTCAGTTAAGACGCTCTATGAGTGCTTTGGATTCTGATCCATCAGCCATATGTTGAACCATGAGATGAAGATGTTCATTGGATGCTAGCGGTACTCTTGTGATCATGTTTTGGAAGACCACACGCCATGTCCTGAATTTCTCAGACTTATTGTCAAACACCAAAATCCTTTTGAAACGAAGTCTCGATGAGACAGATAGTTTACACAGTCCGGCATGGCAGGCATCACTGTTGGCATGATTGATGGCTTGACGCGTTGACCCAATAGTGAATGGATCGACACTTGTGATGTTGTTTTCCGATGTGCGGTGTATGTCCTCACAGCATATGTGGGTACAGCATGGGTGTGGCTTGGATTTGGTGAGAATTAACCTGTTTGTTTGTCGGTTGTCATCTCACTGGACGGCGACGTAAGGTCAGTATACATGGTAGGATACTGAGCGTTCATAACCGGAGCCAGGTTTGTGACCCACGAGCCCATAATGGGGGACGTTAACATAGTGGGGGTCGATGTGCAGCCGTGACACATAGCATTGGAGAAGGATGACGATCTGAGGGTGGTGTGTTATGCATTAGTTGGTGTCTGGTGAGTTGCGTCCGATAGACCAGGAGCCGGCATCGTGTTTTACTGAGACGACAAAACTTGCTTGTTGGACACGTTTAATGTCAATGAGTTCTCCAGGGATGCTGGTGCTGCAGCATTGACGCTTGGTGAAAGGGGTCTGTCTGAATTGACACTGGTTCGAGCAACGGAGCTGGGTAAGCATGCACCTGGGTATCCAGTAGAATACCTTCAATATCGTCTTCAGATAGAATGGGTGGTGGCAGTGATGTGGCATTTCTGGATAACAGCATTCCTTTCTTCTCTGCAGGTGTAGGTAATCCAGCTGCCGAAATATCCTTGAATCCACCCCAACACAAAGTGTCAGACATCGCTTCCAAACGAGCCTGAGTTATCGCAGCTTCTTCCTCCCGCTTCAGCCGTTCAAGGTGTATCTCCTGCTATGGAGTTTTTGCAATCATTGCTGCCTCCGTTGCTCTGTTCCGTCGAGAAATTCAGGACATGGCATGCATGCGGCCTTCCAGAACATGATCAGAAGAGCTCCGCATATTGTTGCTTTCGATGCATCTGTTGCTGTTCGAGATCACTCCATTGCTGCATCCGTTGCTGCTTTTGTTACTGCTTGAGATCACTCTGTTTCTGTGCAGCCATCAATCGTTGCTGCATCTGTTGCTCTTCAAGTAGCAATCGAGCTTCGTCCGATTTACATCACATGGCAGCTCTGATAGAGGTCTCGGCTGCTTCTGCTCTGGCCTTCAACATGAGCGAAGAGCTGAAAGAGTTGGACGACCCAGCGACTGAGCCCATGTGACGCGATCTCGACATGGCAGCTCTCGATGAACCCCAAGAACCGAAGACAGACCGCGTATCAAACGAGCTCGACATGACGGCTCCACTTGATGAGCATGACATCGGGTTCTCACTTTCCTAAAATGGCTTCCGCGTCCCGATTCATGAAAAAGAATCTTCCAGGCAGTTTAACACTTTGCAGAGGTTTATGTCATGTTAAGTCACGTCGACGGATCGATCGACGGTCGACGGATTAGTACCATCTCATTACCTCTGCCACTGAAGGTGGAAGGAGGTTATGTTTTCACCCTTATCTGTCCGTCTGTTTGCAACTTGACGAATTTGTTTTTTTGCCAAGTATGTTGGTCGGTTGCATTTGTCTGTTTGTCACATTTTTTTTGGCCACAGTTTTCAAACAATCGTTCTGAATTTGTTTTGTTTATGTGGGTGACCGGCCAAGGACAGCAACGCTTAATTTTGGTGAAGATCTGAATCTGGACCCGGATCTGGACATTTTTAAAGTGATTCTTCGATCACCACTGAGAGATCAGGCCAAAACCGATATACATATAGCACAATTTCTCAAAAGGTTCTGGATGTGTTCTGCAGAAACTTTGTTGACAGTCTGGGCGTGTGACCGTGACAAATTGAGTCAATTTTGGCGAAGATTCCAATTCGGATACAATAATTTTTTTCAGTGATTCTTCACCATTGAGAGATGGTGCCAAAAACTATGTACAACATGATATCTCAAAAAGTTGTGGACGAGTTATGACAAAACTAGGTGGAAGAGTTGGTTGGATGACATGAACAAGTTGATTCGATTTTGGTTAAGGTCTGGATTCAGATCCGAACTATCAGTGGGATACAAAATGTAAACTGCTCACCTTGCCAGAGGTATGCGCTCTACCGAGTGCCATTATGTTTTGCCAAGTGTGTGATTTTTTTTGATTTTTGTTTGTTTGTGTGCAGGATATCTCAAAAAGTTGTGGACAGATCTGGATGAAAATTTTGTGGACAGGTTGGCTGTGACGAGTACGAATTTATTAGATTTTGGTGAGGATCCGGATCCGGATCCGACTACTCAAAATTTTAAGTCATTCTTGACCATTGAGAGATGGAGCCAAAAATGATATATAACATGATATCTCAAAAAAGTTGTGGACGGATTCGGACAAAACTTGGTGGACATGTTGCGTGTGTGACAAGGATGAATTGATTCAATTTTGATGAAGATACTAAACCGGATATATATCCCATAATTTTTATAAGTGATTCTTAACCATTGAAAGATATGGCCAAAACGATATATCAAATGATATCTCAAAAATATAAAGGGGCCGATATGTTCTCCTGGATCAGGCATTGCATTTGCATGCCGTAGGTATGCGCTATCCCGAGTGCCTTCTCGTTTTAAAATGTTAAGGCCCTGTCACACCTTGACGATTTAGCCAACGTATGCCTGACGTATGCAAAATTGGGCTAAAACGCTGGCACACGTCGAATACGTTATGGGTAAGTTTGTATACGTTAAGAGCACGCTGGCATATACTGTAGTATGCTGGCATATGTCGTAGTATGCTGGCATATGTCGTAGTACGCTGGCATACTTCGTAGTACGCCGAGGTGTTAGACAAATTTTCCATGCTTGATATTTTACGACGTATGCCAGCGTATGACTCACACGTTCCGCATAACGCTGGCCATAAGTTGTAGGCACGTTACGCGATCGTTGACACACGTCGACACACGTTACTTGTAAGGTACTCATAAGTCGAAACACGTCAAGGTAATGGTTAGCTTCAGTGTTCCAGACTCCCTGGTTTATTTTTTCTTCGGTATGACGGTGATGTTGACACTTTGATTTCTAGTGCGGTTATAATATAATATAATTAATTGGCTGCCGCTCAATTATTTAAATCATAACCGCACTAGAAATCGAAGTGTCAACATCACCGTCATACCGAAGAAAAAAAAAAACAAAAAAAAAACAGGGAGTCTGGAACACTGACGCTAACCATTACCTCGACGTGTTTCGACATAGGAGTAACGTGCAAGTAACGTGTGTCAACGATTGCGTAGAGTGCCTACAACTTATGCCAGCGTATGCGGAACGTGTGTCATACGTCGAGTACGTCGAGAAATTTTCAGCGTGCTGAAAATTTCTCGACGTACTCGGGGTACAATGATGTATGCCAGCATACTACGACGTATGCCAGCGTACTATGACGTATGCCAGCGTACTCTTAACGTATACAAAACTTTCCCATAACGTATTCGACGTGTGCCAGCTTGGTTTGGCAAATTTTTCATACATCGGCATACGCTGGTTAAAACGTCAAGGTGTGACAGCGGCTTCACACTTCGATGTCTCGTGCAGTTATGATTTGAATCGTCGAGCCGCAGCCTTTTAATAGCCAAGGCCACGTGATCGTTGGCGATACGCTGCCGCGCGCTATGCATAAGTTAGACTATCGTTGGGCATAGGTTGTGAACGCCGACAACACGCTCAGCATTCGTTGGTATAAGTTATCTATATGTGATTAAAACGTTCTGTGTACGTTACTAATACGTTATGCATACGTCCAACACGTTATTATACGCCCAAAACTTTAAAAAAAACATCAATAGTTCAGCGTACGCCAGCGTTTTACATACATTTTGAGACCTTGCCATACGCTGGCTAAAACGTCAAGGTGTGACAGGGCCTTTACTAACAGCTTTTAAAGTAAGAAACAAACAAATTGAATTTGAAGGGATGTTAGTTCAATTGGGAGGTATTGAGTAAGGAAGAGATAAAGAATGCATGAATGAAGTAAGGAAGTTGCAGGAGAAATGTGTTTTTTTTTTGGAGTGAAAATAACATATGTGAGGAGGCAGAACAGGTATGAGACTATTTTTTGAAGCGAGGAGGGGAAAATAAGATGAGGTTAAGCAGCTTGAAAGAGCACTCTGGGTAAAGAAATCAGAATGAGGCACTCATCAGGGTAGAGACAGAATTGTCATGCCCGAAATTAAAGACCTTGGCAAATAGGCCAGAGACCCCCACAGGGATGCAAGTTCGACAATGCCCCGCAATAAGTTACGGTTGAAGATGAAAAGTCAGACGACAACACAACCAATAACATGCATATGAAAATACAACAAAATACACGATGAATCTGGTCCAGAAAACTCGAAGGAGGCACTGCACGAGTCAACCTCCAATGTGCTACGACCTGGAACCAGATGCAGGTTGTTAATGGATAACTACAATTATGTGCAAGAGGATACAGAAGGATCATGAGACCATGGAGAGGCCGAGCCTCACACCCTTGCTTACAATTCCTTCTTAAATATATCAAGGATTATCTACATCTTGAGTCTCAGCGTGGCTGACAAGGTGCGAGGTTGGCACCAAAGAGCTGTTTGACCTCAGTAGCTTCAAGTTCAGTCGTCAAGGCCTTTGCTTTAATAATTGTTATTGAGCATCTTGGCTCAAAATACCCCACCTAGCTGTTTGACATGTTGTGAGGTTCAAAGTCCAAACTTCATTTGCTTGAGCACATCTCGTTTGTAAGCCAGATAAAGTGCCACCTTGTGTTGTGGCAGCTTCAAACCAGTCCACAATTTAATACTTTTCAAAGGTCTCTGGCAAGTTTATTCCATCATTCAGTACAGTCCTTTCTGATGATGAAGGAACACAGGGTGAATCAGGGGTCACAAGGACAACGATGTCAAACAAAGATGCTGAATCCAGTACATTTTAGGACCTTCAACGAGGCTTCCATACTATATTGCCGTCACATGTAATATGACGCCTAACCCCATAGTTCATAAAATGACACATAATAGCCGAATCTTTTGGAACACACACAAGTGAATGATAGCATGTGTGACAGCTGATGTAATGGCTACACAGAAGGATGGTCTACTCTTTGATTCAAACACCCAGCCTATAAAACAAGATGACAGTTTATAGTTGGGCCGGCAATCAAAACCAGACGAGACAGCTCAAAGATGAGTGTGTGACCTCTGAGCTATCCTGTAGTCAGAATCTCAGACTTGATGTTATTGCAAGCAATAGATTGCTGAACTCTATCTTATCACAGCATATACATGTCTCCGGTCAGAGCAACCTCATAGATAGCATTTCAATTTTCACACACCCCAGATGTAACTGCCTTTTGAGAAAACCTCCAGACATTGCACTTTCATTGTCCAAAGATAAGCCGCTTAAAAGTTACCATTCGGATATTTTTGGATAGCTATCGGCAAATAACACTAAACACTTAAGTGCCAGCTTTACTGATTGAACAAAGTTTAATAATTTCAACTCGGTGATTATTCATGGTTTATTGTATCACCGTCGTCATGCATCATACGAGTTATCCTCCGACGTGATTCCTTTGAGTGATCCAAACGACATTCCAAGTATCATAATTCAGTTCCTCATGGAATGAAAAAAATAACTGCATCCACACAACTAGAAAATTTTGAGGTTGGGGGAGGGGGGCCCAAATGTAAAATTTCCATATATATATATATATATATATATATATATATATATATATATATATATATATATATATATATATATATATATATATATATATATATATATATATATATAAGATAAGCCGCTTAAAAGTTACCATTCGGATATTTTTGGATAGCTATCGGTAAATAACACTAAACACTTAAGTGCCAGCTTTACTGATTGAACAAAGTTTAATAATTTCAACTCAGTGATTATTCATGGTTTATTGTATCACCGTCGCCATGCATCATACGAGTTATCCTCCAACGTGATTCCTTTGAGTGATCCAAACGACATTCCAAGTATCATAATTCAGTTCCTCATGGAATGAAAAAAATGACTGCATCCACACAACTAGAAAATTGGCGAGGTTGGGGGAGGGGGGCCCAAATGTAAAATTTCCATATATATATATATATATATATATATATATATATATATATATATATATATATATATATATATATATATATATATATATATATAACTGATATTTGCATACATCTTAAATTGATTGCCCCAAACGTGAAAGCTTCATGAAAAATGCATATTCTTCAGTTTGTTCCAGCATGTTTGTGATAACTCACTTATTCTACAGGAAAGACACCATGGGATCTTTAACTTCTGCCAACTCATGCCAGCAGATGGGGCACCCGATTTAATGTCCATTTAAGGGATGGCATATTTTGTAATGCAATAATCCAGCCCCTAACCCTGTCTGGTAAACACTAATCTGACGGTATTTTCTGGGAATGTATTACCTTTGCACCGTTTTTTTCAGTTGGGAAAAAAAACCATATATATATATATATATATATATATATATATATATATATATATATAAATATATATATATATATATATATATATATATATATATATATATATATATATATATATATATATATATATATATATATATATATATATATATACACACGAGGTCCATATAAAAAGTAGCGGGACTGAGCCTGCTGTGTGCTCCACTTACACAACTTGAATGAACGGGTTGCGTCACAGTCTTTCGCAACATTCCAGCAATATATATGATTGGTGATGGTTGACTGCGCTCATTGTGTGATTTTTTACAGGTCGTGCTTTACATGTTAAGGATTGTCAGTTTAAATGTGCACCATGTGGAGGGTGGTGTGTTGAAATAAATAGTTAGGGTTTAAGGTAAGGAATTGTACATATTGTTGTGGGCCAGGGGTCGGTGGCGAGGAACGACTGCGAGGCAGAGCAGTCGGGCCGTCTCCCACCGAACACCCGGAATTGAAGGTCGTAACCTTCAGATAACTACGAAGGTCACGGGTCCCTTAGTGGACCGTGGACACCAATATTTTGACCGTGTGGTGTCGGGTTAATTGTCTAGATCTCCAATATAGCGAAATAACCACGCAGTCTAGCTACTGGGGAAACCACACCCTCAGCCAGCTTTGTCCAAACCGAGTCGTTGTTATCGACTCGGATCTAGCGTAACCGAGTAGGAATTACCAAAGCCGCGTCGCTCCAAATAACAACTTATGGCACAATCGGCCTTCGTAATTCTCAAGCCCGAACCATTCTGGGTCAATGATAGAAATGACAGGCAAACATTTAACAGGGGTTTATTTATAATAATAAGACACAGTGTAGACTTATTCCAAATATACAGGCAATGTACAATGAGCAATCAACACTTATACAATTTCTACTTTGAGGACGGCGCCACCACAGACACACACACACACACACACACACACACACACACACACACACACACACACACACACACACACACACACACACACACACACACACACACACACACACACACACACACACACACACACACACACACACACACACACACACACCAAAAGAAAATGGACCCAGATTATCTTTATTTCGACCCTCGCAGCCAAGGGGATAGACAGGCTGGAGGTCAGAGTTTGGTCGGTACCTGGCCGCCTCATGCGGTTTGGCCCGCGACTGCAAGTGTGATAGTCGGGGTCGTCGGCGAGCCCAGACACGGTATAGCGGGGTCCAGACAGGGGCCAAGGTCGCTCCTCACAGAGGGCCAGCGGAGATGCCCGGCTAGGACTCCAGCTTATTGCTCGACAAAATGAGAGATGGAAGTCGATGGCTGTGGAATAGTCAGAGGAGCAGCTTGAGACACGGCAATGACGACCGCCAACGACGCACACCAAGAGCAATGGTGACCCCTTTCTTCTCCGACAATTCCACCCCAACTCCAGCAAACACTAAGGGGAGCCCGGTGATTCTTATACCTCCCCCGGGCGGGGTGGGGTGATCGGTTCTCTGGGGTAATCTTTGCCCTGATTGGACAGGGTTTCATGGGGGTGATATCTGACCCCTCTGATTGGACAGGGGGAAAACTCTGCTTTTCTGGGGCAGAGTCGGAGCTCTGAGGTAATCTTTGCCCTGATTGGACAGGGTTTCGTGGGGGTGATGTGCTGGCCATCCATGATTGGACAGGAGGGAACCCCCTCCTTTCCTGGGCAGAGTCGGTGTTCTGAGGTAAGGAAACCTCCACCCACGTCCATGGTCAAAAGCACGTGGGCATTGGCATCGATGGTGCGAAGGAGTGAAGGATTGATTTGTTGGCGTTGGGTATTGCAAAAATCTAGGGAGAAAGAAACTTCGCAGTGCACGCATGTAGTTCCCTTTAGACATAGGGAGGAATCTAACTATACACATACTTATTGAAATAACTAAGCTTCGGGACTGCTGTCTGTTTGTGAGCAAATGGCTGCCAGATTCGGAACAATATAACCTCTTGTGTGTTCCACCGGATGAGTCACCCGAGGTGAGGCCGAGGCGAAGAGAGAGAAGGGAGGAGCTTGGATCGCCTCCTGAGAAGGGTGGAGCTTTTCATTGCCTTCCGAGGGCCGGAGCCATGGATTGCCTCTGTCGGGGCGAAGTTTTCATTGCCCCCGAGGGGTGGAGTTATTGGGGACCTCTTGCGAGAGCTGAGAGAGTTGAAGTTGTCCCTGAGGAGAATTGGGTTTGATGCCAAGGAGGAGGAGGAGATCGTGTGTTGGGGAGAAACAGTTGCTCTGTCTGTTGCGCTTGACTGCCTTCTCATGTTCCTGCCTTTCCCTGTGTCTGATCCATCATCCTACCTTCTCCTTGGTTCTGACCCATGTGCAATGTTATCATCCTGCTAATATCCCTGCTCTGGCATCTGCTCCCTGTTTATTGTGCCTGCTGCCTGCTATTCGCCCTACCCGTGTGCTTTGTCGTCCTGCCTGTGGACCTGATCCTCCTCATCCACTAGTAGAGCTTAGACATCATCCGGTTGTTGTCTCCAATCCCTGTTTGTGCTTGAATCCAGCTTGTGGTGCCTTCGAGTTTATTAATCTTGTGTGTAATTATTTATTTATCGATTCCTTGTTCTCCCTTTCTTCCCACCCCACCAAACCCGTCTTCATATTCCTCCGTCGCAATTTCATCATCCCCTGGTTATTTATTTGTTTGGGAAATATACCTGTTGCCAAGAGTTAAGGAGCTCGTGTGTTTCCTCGGGTCTCATGCGTGAAAGGCCACCATTCATTGACATATCCAAGGGAGTCAAGGCTAGTTCGGTCCATCCCTCCAGCTTCGGTTTAAATTGGCGTGGGCACAACGATATATATATATATATATATATATATATATATATATATATATATATATATATATATATATATATATATATATATATATATATATATATATATATAAATATATGTGTCATGCTGAGCACAATACCTGTGAAATTCAAATAAACAATAGTTGCCATGGAAACAGCAATGTGGTAATTTTACACATTTGATCTATCAAGTGTTTTACATGATAGAATGTTGTGCGTAACAAATTTGGGTGATACATTTTCTAATTGTGGCCGAATAGGTATTGTTCATGTTTTTAATGGCATTGACCGTGACCTTTGACGAATTTGGACCACATTGTATGCACATATGATATATATATATATATATATATATATATATATATATATATATATATATATATATATATATATATATATATATATATATATATATATATATATATATATATATATATATATATATATATATATATATATATATATATATATATATAAACAGGGTGAGTGAGAAGTAGCGCCCGATTTCTGTCAGTTGATTGTTTGTTTGCCATTTGTATTACAATGTACAAGAAGGTAGAAATAAATGAATGACATCTTTACCTAGCCATTTATTCAAGAAAAAATTATTACAGAACTGTACCAAGCTGTTTTACTTGCAATTTTCAAAGTGCCCTCCCTTGTGATCGATGCACAATTGCAGCCGAGCAGGCAGAGAGCGGCAGACATGTCTGCAGAGTTCGATATCAATTTCCTCAAACTTTGCAGTGATTTGGGCCTTCAATTCCTGAATGGTACGAGGCTTTTCACGATAAACAAGGTCTTCCATGAGCCCCCAAAGAAAGAAATCTGGAGGTGTAAGGTCTGGGGAGCATGCCGGCCACTCGATCAGACGGCAGCGGCCGATCCACTTTCTGGGAAAGTTTTCTTCAAGACACTGACGAACATAATGTCCATAATGAGGTGGAGCTCCATCATGCTGGAAATAACAGTCCTGATCTTGTACCCTGGGCCAAAAGAAGGTTTGCACCATATCCAGGTAAATTTCTGCAGTGACATCGCTCAAAGAAAAAGGGTCCAATTATCCCTAATGGAGATATGGCTGCCCAAACTGTCACTCCAGGTAAATTTACCTCCTCAACTGTCACTCTTGGGTTATTCGCAGCCCAGTAGACACAATTGTGTCTGCTAATTGTGCCATTAAGCTTAAAACATGCCTCATCCGACCACCAGGTGTTGTCTAGCGTTGTGTCCTCTTCGTGAAGTTTAGCTAAGAACTCTTCGCAAAATTGAAGATGGCGGTCATCATCTCCATCATGAAGGGCATGCAGTAAGCGTGGAGTGTAATGTTTCCATTTTTTCTGGTGAAGGATACGGATAACACTTAATTGGCTCACTTCCAACTCTGCAGATAAATGGCGAGTTGACTTTTGCGGACTTTGTTCCATTCTTCTGATGGGTTCTTCAGCCTTAGCAACATTCGTTGCCGTTTTCAGATGACTGGACCTCTTTGCAGTGGCTACTGATCATGTTGCTTCAAATTTCTCGACAATCAATCGTATGTTTCTTCCCTGAGGTGGGTTAATATCGAATTCCTGTGCCAAACGGCGTGCCGCCATCGTTGGTTGTTCATTACATTTGTAGTAATGTTTCACGGCCGCAATGCGTTTATTCATTGAAAGGTAATTAATTCATGGTTCAATTTGGTGCAAATTCAGTAACTTTCCAAACTCGCAGCAATAACCTGCAAAACAAATTCAAAAATAAATAAATTACGAAAATTAATAATCTGCAAGACAATTATTCACAACATGACTTCCTAGAAAAAATCTGACAGCCGAAAAAAAAGAAATTGGGCACTACTTCTGACTCACCCTGAATATGCACATATAAGCTGTGTAAGTTTCAATTTGATATATTAAAAAATTCCTTAGATTTGGCAATAATAAACTAACAAACAATCCCATTTGATTATAATGGTGTGAAATTGTTGCCATGGACACCATTTTCTCTTTGCCATGTGGAACTTTCCTCTTTGCCACATGGGACTTTTCATGATGCTGCCAACCAAGATGAGCAGAACCTGAGAAAAGACAGAAAAAAAATCAATGAATTATATTTTGCACCCTCTTAATTTGGTACTGAGGTGGTTTACAAATGGGGGGGGGGGGGCTTTTGATGATGGTTGGTGACACTCAAGTGTTAGTGCAGAAGGTCTTCATGGTCTGAGGGTTCTAATGGGGTCTATAGGATCTCCAGTGTCTTCGGGTCCTAAAGGGTCTTATGGAGTCTTAAAGAATCTTGTGGATATTAGGGATCGAAAGTGTCTTGGGGGTGTAGGGGGTCTTCGGGGTTTTTATGGTCTTGGGGTTATAAAGGGTCTAAATGGTCATGAGGGACTTCGGGCTCTTAAAGGGTATTGGGGGTCTTGTGTGTCTCAAAGGGTCTTGGGGTCATCAGGGTCTTTGGGGTCTTAAAGTGTGTTGAGGATCTTAAAGGGTATTTGGGTTATAAAAGGTCTAAAATGATTGAAAGGGTCTTAGGGGTATTACTGGTCTGAAAGGGCCTTAGTGTTACAAAGGTTCTAAAGGATCTTAAGTGTATTGGAGTCTTGAGAGTCTTAAAGGGTATTGGGGATAATAAGGGTCTTTGATGGTCTTGGGGTCTTAAGGGATTTAGGGGGTAGTTTTATAGTTTAGATAGATATATAATGAAATAGTGTTGGCATCTCTTGGTACGTTGCACATTTCATTCTGAGAACGTCTCGATACCCTTTCTATTTTATTATATTTCATTGCCGAAAAAAGTAAATCTCATTGTAATCAAGCATGTGTGGCTTAATACTTGATAATTGCAATAAATAGTACAGTATTAAAATTCACATCTTTATACAAACATTTGAATCGTTGATGATTGATTGTGTCACAAAGTGATATGTTTTGAAAACCTCAATTAATGTTTCAGATTGCATTGAATTTGGTACTTTAACTTCTTTAAATGTTCCAACTCCAGTACTGAAATCGTTTTTCTTTGCAAAGTCGGACCACACACTGAAGATGCTTGAAAAATCTCATGTAGTGCTTGCGCTGTTGCACTGAGAAAGGTAACTATATCATCACACGGGGCAGGTGATTGAGCATACTTTTTTTTTTGGATGATGTACTGTCTGTCAGTCTGCGACTCGGCGCGTGCAAAAACATTTGTGCCATTTGCATAAGGGTCAGCTCAAAAAGCAGTTCTGATTTCTGGACAAGCTGATATTTGGCAGGAGAGCAGCCAGGCGGCACCTGAACTGCCAATCATGCGGCGCCCCCCGTGGAATGTGCCGCACACCGCGAATCGCTGTGCACGCCGAGGTCTCGTTCGACTCTAGCCTTCCACTCAAAAATTCATGACGGCACTGTGGGGGCTCCTGAGGGGGCTCCTGAGAGGCCTCGAGGCGTGAGGAAAGGAAAAACGCCAGAAACGGTAACAGGCCGAGACCCAGGAGACCAGCACATCACCACTGGGGCAACGGTGGTTAGTGAACCTGAGATTGAAGCCAAAGCATGATGTGTGTGTGTGTGTGTGTGTGTGTGTGTGTGTGTGTGTGTGTGTGTGTGTGTGTGTGTGTGTGTGTGTGTGTGTGTGTGTGTGTGTGTCTGTCTGTCCTATCTTAGTGGAAAATCTGATTTGCCCTCCTCTTTTCGTGAAGAACCCATGATAATGTTTCTTATATATTTCAAATTAATGAAAACAATACTTCTAAATATAATGAAAGTGAATCAGGGCAGTCCTGAGCTAAACTATCCTCCCTGAGAACTAACCATCCTCAGAGGATGTGTTCCTCCACAAGGTAATGCTGTTAATTCAGATAACTTGGTGTAAGAGGTGGCCATTTTGGGTTAGCCAATGTGGAGCATTTACCCAAATCTAGGCTGTGCAAATGTGGGACTTATAAATTTAAAACGTGCCATATATATATATATATATATATATATATATATATATATATATATATATATATATATATATATATATATATATATATATATATATATATATATATTTACCACTAATGATACAATTAACTTCACAATAACGGATAAATGTAATAAGTTTAGTTGAAACCTTTTTAATGATCAAATGTAAAACCTGGAACATGGTATATTTATTAACCTGTAATAATGTGCATTGTGGGAAACTTTTCAAAGGTATCATGCAAGAATGAATTTTACAGCACTGGCACGATGAACCCAATTAAAACTACAAGTAGTCCATCACTCGCTCATCATTATACTTATGGATAATGTAAAAACACAAGCTGCAGTGTTCAGGTAGTTCAAAAAGATATGGAATAAAAGGATGGGACGGAAAACAAATCAATCAATCAATTACATAAGTGTACATAACTTTTCTGGATTAAAGAATTAAGAAAGCCTCGCCATATGGATAAAATAAAATAACTTGTGATAAATACATCCAGCATAACAGTAAAAGTATAATCGCCTCCTTTTTTCTTAATACTTTACCATGAGCCTCTCAGTGATACATAATTATGGACGTTAACATCTAGTTACAGGCACCGTAACATATCTCATGAATGATTGTTTAGATCTTAACAAATGTAACATCTGTGGATTGATTCATAGTAGGAGAATCAAGAACAATACTACTAAAAAAGAAACAGAGGTTTGGCAATTCGTTAACAAATTGGAGAGCATGATTAAAAGGAAATCCCAATGCAACATACGGAAGTAATTGTGGATATGATTGGCCATAAATTAAACAAAGATAAACCTTAAGTACCCTAGTCAATGCATTGTGTCAAAAAAATCATAGAAGAGCAATTGTGGAAAAAAAATGACGCAACCAAATAGGTAGAAATGATCAAAATAGAAAAATTACCACAACAGAAGGAAGTGTGGAGTAAACTTACATAAACACGACAACCAAAAGAGTCACCAAGGGTTGTGTACACCTTGCGGAGTGCAATAAGAGAAAATATCTTCAACTATAAATTAACAGTACAATCTATGGATTTAGAAGAATGGTTGAAAAGAAAACATCATTGTAATTGTGAATATTTCATATTTAGATATTCAAACACATCGTGGGTGATCTCAGAATAGTGAAAGATAAAAAAAACATGTGCATTACTTAAAAAAGGACCAAATTGCAGAGAGATCGAGAACGGCCTGATCCAGTCGAACATATCGGGCCAAATACATATTTGAAATATTGTGCTATATATCGTTTTTGGCCTCATCTCTCAATGGTGAAGATTCACTTTAAAAATTAAAAAAATTATCGTATCTGGATCTGGATTCGGATTTTCATCAAAATCGAATCAATTCTTCCTTGTCACACCAACATGTCCACCAAATTTTGTCCGAATCCGTCTTCAACTTTTTGAGATATCATGCTATGTATTGTTACGGTGCCGGTGGTCGGCCGCGAACCGACCGCTCTGACGGAGCCGCAAGTCGAGTCGGCCCAACCGATCACCCGGAATATAGATCGCCGCCCGGATAAGTCCGAGTCGACGGGTCATTGTACAAGAACCGAAATACGCCAATGGGCAGACCACGTGGGGTAGGGTCGATTGCCAATCTTCAATTTACCTAAATACCCACGTAATCCAACCACCGGGGTATTCCACCCTCGACGGAACTCGTACGGAACAAGCCGCTGAGGCGAGCCTGTCCCGTGCGCGATTGTGAGCGGCTTAATCACCGAGAACCGTCGGTCCAAATGTCCCCCTTTTACGGCAAACCAACGGCTTTCTAACTTATTAATAACTAGTACGGGCCCGTATGGGCGGGCCCGTAGGTGTGTGCCCATAGGTGAGTGCCAGTATGTGCATTCTCTCTCTCTCTCTCTCTCTCTCTCTCTCTCTCTCTCTCTCTCTCTCTCTCTCTCTCTCTCTCTCTCTCTCTCTCTCTCTCTCTCTCTCTCTCTCTCTCTCTCTCTCTCTCTCTCTCTCTCTCTCTCTCTCTCTCTCTCTCTCTCACCTCGAAAAGACACATCCGCAGGTCCCCAGCAATATTCCTGGCAAGTTTCAATTGTGCAAAAGAAATAATAAAAAATAAATAAATAAACATTAATTGTGATGTCATTCGTGATGTCATAGCACCGTGTCCTATCATTGGTCGACAGATAAATGGCCGTAACTTGGGAACCGCTCGTCCGATTAATATCAAACCTTGAAAAGCACATCCGCGGGGCCCGGCAATATTCCTGGCAAGTTTCAATCAGATAGGACCGTCGATCGTGCAAAAATAAATAAATAAACATTAATTGTGACGTCATTCGTGATGTCATAGCACCGTGTCTTGTCATTGGTCGACAGATAAATGGCCGTAACTTGGGAACCGCTCGGCGATCGATATCAAACCTCGAAAAGGCACATCCGCGGGTCCTCGGCAATATTCCTGGCAAGTTTCAATGAGATTGGACCGGCGGTCGTCGAGAAACGGCAGTCGCAGACAGACAGACAGACAGACAGACAAACAGACAGACACACACAGAGATTGCTGGAATTATAGATAGATAATGGGGAACTAGGGAACCACGTAAGAGCAGAACTCTACCGACTATACGAAATGCAATGCAAACATTTACAGTACACAAAGCACTTAACAATTTCCTACTTATTAGACGGGCCCACGGACACACGTACGCACACACACACACACCCAAGAAATGGTGGCTGAGGCCTTTAATAACGGACTCCAGCTCGGAGGACAGGTGAGCTGAAACCCAGGACCTATCTCGAACCTCTCTACCTCGTGTGGTCTTCAAGCTGTTCGGACCCGGGCTCCAGCGAGAGCAAGCTTGACCAAATCGCCGTGAGCCGCGCTCCTTCCCGAAGTCCAGCGAATCCTCCCACGCATCTCAACACGTACTGGTGAGACGAGGCGTCGATCCTTCCCATCGATGTGCCGATCCTTCCCGTCGATGTACCGCTTCCCCGAGGAACCACCTCCAAGATGATGCCGATGAGTCGCACCAAGCCGGGAACAAAAACGGAGAACAAAGAGCTCCACGAACCAAGAAGAAGAAACCACCACTCGCAGCTTGAGTCAAGCAACCGGCTCAACTCTCTTCCAAACAAAGCAGCTCGAAGCAAAAAGCTCTCCCGAGCCAAGCAGAAGCCGAAGCTCACTGAACCACCAAAGCAGAAAGCCTTCAAAAAGCCTCCTCCAGAGCCAGGCCGTAGCCGAAGCTCTACCGAGCCAAGCAGGACCCGACGGCCTGCTGAACAACCAAGCCGAAGCTCTACCGAGCCAAGCAGGACCCGACGGCTTGCTGAACAACCAAAGCAGACTCAGAAAGTTTCCGAAAGCCTCAACCCTAACCCAAGCCAAACAGGACCCGATGGCCTGCTGAACGACCACTCTGCCCAAACAAAGAAAGGATCTCCTCTTTATCCTTCTCCGCCCCCTCCCACACGCCCGGTGTGACTCATGCCCTCGTGATCCATCCCCCGCTCAACCACGGGTGGGAGGGAGTTGTTGACGTCATTAATCACGGGACGGAAGGGCTCTTCTTCCTCTTCGCAGAAGAGGGGGAGGGACGTCTCCATTGTTTCGTGATCGCTCCCTAACTATTGAATTGAATAACACAGCGCACTTAATCGATTTCTAAACATTTAAGCAATGGAAAGTGAGCTATCTAGGGAACAAGCACTTATCGACATAGCTTACTCAAGGAACCTGAATGTTGTGTGCAATCGAATTCCCAAATTCGTAACAATATCGTATTTGGCCCGATCTCTCAATGGTGAAGAATCACTTTAAAAATTCTAGAATCTGGATCCGGAGCTTCATCAAAATAGAACCAGTTCATCCTCGTCACACATCCAACCTGTCCACCAAATTTTATCAGAATTTGTTCACAACTTTTCGAGATATCCTGCACACAAACAAACAGAAAAATAGAGGCAGACAGGGGTGGAAACATAACCTCCTTCCACCTTTGGTGGCAGAGGTAACAAAAGGATTAACTGGAAGAAATGAACAGAGCTTATCACAATAGGACTAAGTGAATGGAAGAGTGAACAAACAGATAAACACTGAAAATAACAGAGGGTGCAAGACAGACTAGAAAGGAGGCGGTAGAAGACACACCACTGACCTATCTGCAATGGCTATGTGATAACTCTTTAGACTCAGCTTCATCGCGGGAGATTCCAATGATCTTGAAGGCCTTGATTTCCGCAGCATCAAGTTGCGCAAGCTGCGAGGCAGGGAGCAAGCCCATAATGGAGGGCAGTACTCCACCAAGCTGCAGATGAAGGCCGTGTAGGTGGAGAGGAAGTCAGGTGTGCCAAGGAAGGATTTTGTACAATGGTAGATGCCAAGTCGGCAGCTGGTTTTGGAGGCCAACTTTGGAATGTGGTTTGTGCAAGAAATATCATGGCTGATTTTGAAACCCGGGAGTTTGAAAGCCTGAATCTCCTCAAAAGGATTGTTAAGAAAATAGACAGGAGGGTTTGCCAAACAGTCCTTTCGGAGAGAGATAGTGAGTGTGTGAGATTTGTCAGGATTGAAAGACATATTCCAAGTGTTTGACCAGCTTGTGATTTTTTTTTCAAGGTTTGAAGAAAGAGAAGAAGTTTGCAGCCTCCCTGTCTGAAGGATGAGGGATATCATAGCAGAGGGTGGAGTCATCAACAAATAGATAAAGAGGGATGTTCCAGAAAGATTATTGATGGTGATCAGGAATAGGACTGGGCCCACAATTCGAAATGAATCGCGCAAAACAACAAACAAATTAACATGAACTATTGCAACGGGACGAACCAGCAATAAATTGACAAATGACCATCTATCCATTGGGACCATACTCTGTGCAGAGCGATGGTGCTGCCAAAGCAGTCTTCTTGGCTATTGGGCACAATCCTGGACGGGTTGCCACTCCGACACAGACGAATGACACACACATAAAACAGGATAAATCCGGTTTGGTAAACTCGGCTTTAGTGAGGTGGACACTAGCAGCTGCAGATTTGACAATCCACATGGAAAGTCCCTGAACCGGAAGTTTAGTTCATGGTTCCATGAGTTTTCTAGAACTGGGATATTGAAATTTTTGCAGGTAAGCCAGTGGATTACCCCACACGAGAAGCACCCATTCCTGACGGGAGCGGCCATGGGGGTTATGTTATTTTCCTCATTCAAACGCGTCATTCAAAATGCCTCTCACTGTGGAATTTAAAACACCTCACTGCACTGAAAAATGGGGGGAAAGGAATCCTGTACCGCAAAGGGTTTGTGGGGACTTGTAATACCCTCTCCCACCTCGAGAGGCGCTACACGATACACATTCACATAGAGAATTTGCATCTCCACCCCTCTCCCCCAAAGATGCCGGCAAAGATAAACACCCCTCTTCACTAATTGGGTTCATCCTGATCCTATGTCGCAAGTCTGGATGTAATTAGCATATAACTGTAGGAGGAATAGCATGACGCACGCACGCACGCACACACACACACACACACACACACACACACACACACACACACACACACACACACACACACACACACATACACACACACACACACACACACACACACACACACACACGAACATACACCAGTCTGTGACTTATTGTGAGAATACTTTGTTGTGCCTTTGTGTGTACAGCTGTTCTAACATGAGTTTTTACATCCCGATAGGAGGTGACTCGTGCTTTCTGTTTCTGTCTTGCAGAACCTCCACCTGTCTGATTGACTCAGTCCTACCATTTTCTTAAAGACATTGGTGCAGTGTCCCTGGTCTTGGGCATTTATTATGATTCGTTCTCCATCGCAGTTGAGCTGATCTCATCTTAACCATTCCAATGAGCCTTCTTTGTCCATGCCCAATCTGTCCAACTCTTTTTTTATATTGTTGCCGTTCTGGCAACTGACCCCAAAGGAAATGGCACACGACGTATAGGTCCCTCAGTGTAGTTATTTCCATAGTATAAGTCTAGGCTAGTCCCTTCCCCTTGTGTAGTGGGTTGAATGTAATACAATTCTTTGGTGAGGTTTTTTGGTGAGCGAGAGAGGTTTTCCCCTTTTTGTCCCCATTTTGAGGGGGTAATCCTACTTCTGTATAACCTTTGTGGCGCACTCTGTGCGACGCAGCACTAGCTTATTTACATTTCACGCGAAAATCCCATTTGAATCACGTGCCAGAACCCAACCTTTCTGACTGATCCTCCAACATTATCTTCCTTTAGACAACGCCACAAGTACCCAATCATTATCATTTATGAGTGCACATTTTCAGTTACAGTTGCGCTTTAGCCACACATTAAGTTTCATTGCATTAAGACATTATACACGCCATTCATCGCCCAAAGACCCGAAAACCTCACAATCCACTAACCACAACGTCACCTCCACTACACATGAACATCCATCCACCTTCCTCCATCATCATCATCTCATCTACACCCCCCCCAATCATCATCTCATCTACACCCCCCCCCCCAGCCATATTAATTATGGAGGGTCCATCGCGTGCCATGATTGAGCGACCGACTTGGCAGGAATCATTGTGGAAGTCTGGCATGGGCAGGGCTAAAGCGGTGGTGCACCAATCGGTGGCCGAGATTACCCCAAGAGGCCGCTTTATCCACCTTTAGGCCATGCCCTCGCTGAACAATTATAAAAAGGGCAGAAGGGCCACTGCTTGGTACGTTGGTTCTTGGCTTTGGTCCTTCGTTGGTTCGACTCTGGTGTATGTTCTGTGCTGTACTCGCTTTGCAAGAGAATGATTGGGGCTTTGAGAGAGAACAATCGGGGTTCGAGAGGTGGCACTGACATTGGTGGGTCAAAGCTGTGGAGCTGGAGAATTGGGGCAGATTGAGCGAGCGCTGTGACTAGGCCCGAAGCCAAGCCACACATACAGACACTTTAGATTCTCATATGGTAAGCTATTTATCTTATGGATTATTTTCTTTGCTTTCATGATATATCATTCTACTTGAACGCAGGAGCTCGATGAGACCTTGCTGTCACCAACTGTCCTTTTCAGGAGAACAACACTGATATGCACCTTTACAGTTTCCTCTTGCACCATATGCTCTACGAGCACCGTCCACTTTGCACTCTTCATTGCTCATGATTGTTCAACATACATTTTGAATTGCGTTCCCCCTTGTTGATTCATTTTTAGCTCACCTGTTTGAAGAACAGAGAGCTATAGCGATACCCCCGGCGTGAGCATCAGCGTCAGTGTCAGCATGAGCGTGAGCATGAAAATGTTAAAGTTTTTGGTGCAAGTTATTTTTTCCTTTCTAATGTTTTTATCTACCACACTATTTTTTATACGCCCGATATATATATATATATATATATATATATATATATATATATATATATATATATATATATATATATATATATATATATATATATATATATATATATATATATATTGGGGCGTATTATGTGATACCGGTCGTCCGTCCGTCCGTCTGTCCATCCGTTCCTGTCCGCACTCTAACTCCCAAAGTTTTAAACTTTCACGTTTCATATTTGGTACATAAGAACAGACTGTGGAAATGGTGTGTCGCAACATACGTTCATCATATAAAGTGGTTGCCATGGCAACCAGGATGTTGTTTTCCATCCATTCCTGTCCGCACTCTAACTCCCAAAGTTTTCAAATTTCACGTTTGATATTTGGTACATAGTTACAGACTGTGGAGACGGTGTGTCGTGATATGCGTTCGTCATCTAAAGTGGTTGCCATGGAAACCAGGATGCTGTTTTCCATCCGTTCCTGTCCGCACTCTAACTCCCAAAGTTTTCAACTTTCACGTTGCATATCTGGTACATAGGTACAGACTGTGGAGGCGGTGTGTCGCGACATACGTTCGTCATCTAAAGAGGTTGCCATGGCAACCAATATGCTGTTTTCCATGTAGTAGCACAATTCTGTATATACCTTCTTGTTCAGGCATAGGTTGTGCTCACTTGCGCTCTTGTTACTGATTACAATATACAAATACATCTATTGCTTTAAAATTATTTGGATCAGACTTCACTGCAATGCTTTATAAAAAATATTAATTATTAGACGAGTCTTGTAAAAATGAGAAATGTATAAACAGGCGAGCATTGGGTGGCTTTGACACCAACTCTGGTTACCCTTGCTGTGCATTAAAGCCTGTCAGTTCCCCTTCCGCATGAGGCCACATTTCACCATTGTGTTTTGCTTTAAATGATAAACCCCCTTTTTGGTGAACTTCATTTCTGATCTGTCTGTGTTTTCCCCATTGGTCCAGCACTGTTTACACATAGGTTAGTCTGAGAGATGATAATTTCCCACGTAATTGGCTGTTTGAGTCCAGTTTGCATTCGTGGTTTTGCTCGACCACCATTATTAATATCTAACGAAGATAAGCAGAGTGCATAACAGAGTCAGGAGACCCCATGACCCCCAGTTAAATGGCAATTGGATGGAGGATACTGGATCACGTGGTTGCACTGCAACCTGCTGTGACACAAAGTCATTCGTGCCTGGTGGCCTCAGGACCGGGCATTCGAGAGGGATCTGAGTTCTTCTCCTCGCGGCAAACCTCAAACCCCGGATCCATCACAATATGTTCCTGCTCTTTTATCGTTCTCCCAGTTGTCAGTGTACTGTATATCTGTTGATATTGAGCTTTATATGTATATATTTTTTTTCCATTTTTGTAATCATTGGGGCTGATTTGTTGCTGTTTCGGTTTCATGTGTGATATCTTCTATTCGCGTCTGGAATTTATTTGCAAGGGATGCCTTTTCTGTCTTTGTGTTTGCATCCAAATCTGATTCGGTAGTCTGTTGAGCTTTTCACATCCTGTACTCTTCTAACCTGACAGTCATCAATCTGTGCACTATACACAGATGTTCCTTCAGGCCGCTACCTCCTCCTTTCCTTGGCATGCATATTGTTGGGATGCACTGATTTTTGTGGAACATTTTGCCGATGGTAAATTTACTTGTTTTGATATACAGTATAGTTTGTTGATATCCGATTGTGGGCAGTTTGTTATTCCGCCTCTGTATTGGAATACTGGTACTGTGAGTTGGTTCATGACTTCGATTTTGTTTGTTGGGGAGAGTTATGTTGTGTGTGTGTGTGTGTGTGTGTGTGTGTGTGTGTGTGTTTTTATAACAATTGAGTAGTGGTGTTCCATAAATCCGCACCAAACACATGAGAAATTTTTACTTTTGATTGGTTGAAGTCATGCGTATACAAGTTTGAGTTAAGTTATTGCTAAAAGACTGGCAGCCTTTTTGTGTACGAGGCGTATGCAGGATAACGATGTAAATAGTTCAAAAGGTTTTCAAAACGAGTCAAAAGTGTTCAAGAAATGCCAACGTTTTAATTTTGAATATGCAAGTATAATATATTTTTCTTCCAAATCTTTTTTTTTTATACTTATTTCTTGAAGAAAAAGTTCACATTTCTTGGAAGTTCACTCGTTCCAAGAACTTTTTGAATGTGCCACATATTTTGCTTTGTGAAGTGATGGTGGCCACACAAGACAGTTCATAAGATTTAGGCCTCATAGCAGAGGTGACATTTTTATACACAATCCATGCTGTTAAAACACGGGTTTATTGTACATATGATAGGTGGATTTGTTTGCTACTATTCACAGACTTTCCAATAAAAATGTGAGCTTTCTGAAAATGTTACAACTTGGACATTTTACTTACATTGGCTACGTTTGTGGAATTTATCCCTGACTATGGAGGGTTTTTGCTTTTTAATGTTTTTTGCATCAAACATGTGCAGGACTGGCCATTGCACCAAGCTTGTGGAACTGACACACGTCGGCAAAGAGATGCAAACTGTGAATGAGACAATGAGGAAGGTGCAGTTTAACATGCTTGGCATAACATCTTTAAACCAGAAATGAGAGTGACAGAGAGGAAACGCTAAACTATGCTT
This sequence comes from Eptatretus burgeri, assembly GCF_056783735.1. NCBI lineage: Eukaryota > Metazoa > Chordata > Myxini > Myxiniformes > Myxinidae > Eptatretus > Eptatretus burgeri. The sequence goes on along the minus strand of NC_140961.1, from coordinate 104,527,888 downwards.
ATTGCAGCCATTTTCTTCCTGTCTCTTCTCAGCTCTTGGGGCTGATGGGGGCATCGATGAGCCGGGGCCATCAACTGCCCAGGGCGCCGGTGGTTTTATTCTTGCACGGAGGTGGCTACACCTTCCATAGATGTCGAGGCACGGTCACCCTAACCTAGGCGGCTTCCCAGCCAACCATGTGTCCTGCAGGTTGCCTTTCTATATATTTTTGTTTTGGTTGAGGAAGAATAGGATCACTTACCATGAACCCAGACAACTTCAGCACACACAGACCTCTTGCCAGTACAGCTGATAAGTGTGGGTGCACAGGCACGACAGTTGTGGCACTAAACGCCGACCTGCCACGGGGTTGACCTTCATTTGAAAAACGTGAAAAGTGGGCCTACAATTATGAATGAGCTCTACCCCCAGCCTCATTGACGGTGTTGAAGGGTTTTCATTTAGTTAAACGTGTAATTATTGCACCGAGCAGACTGTCACGCATAAACGATCATTTGCTGAGGCTGGGCTATACAAGTTATACTGGCAGGAGTCTCTATTGTTGGACTCAGGTAAGATTGAAAAATTCCCTTTACGGTGTCGATGTCACATGAATGTGTCAAGAGATGAGATATGAGATCCCACCTGCAAGCCTTTATGATTACTGGGAAGGGCATGTCCATGGAAGATTCATGCTCAGATCCTCTGTGATTTTGGAGAAACTGGAACAAGCAAAGGAAAATGCTATTTCAGTCAGTCTTAGCCACTATTTTCCACTTCTTCAATGAAAAATCATGGAGGAACTTTGTTTAGAAGGATTGCATGAGGTTATGAAGGCTGCATATATTCAACACACCTGCACACACATGAGCCATTTGTTTTGAACTGTCCAGTCCGGATTCGATTTAGGACCTGATGATAAACTGTCATCTCGGTATTTCACAGGCAGGGAGATTCATCAATGTGTGTGCAGTCCCTTGGATGGACGTTAAATCGGACGACCCGTTTGTCAGCATCAGTTAGTGGACGTTACATATCCCACGGTGTTCTTGGTGAAGAGTGGACGAGTTATTGTCGGCACCTTGGCCAAATTACAAATTCCTGCCCTAACTATGTCATTGGTCCAGCAATACAGTCACCTTCAAGCAGTATTCGGCAGACCCAGCACGTGATCACGGCCAAAAAGCTGGTGCGCTTCCTGGGTAATTGGATGCCAGAGGTTGCCAGCCTGATGAGGGTGTGTTGAAAAGGAGACACACACACACACACACACACAGTCAGTCTGCTATTATGTGCCACATTCACTTCTCATCACTCCCATCTACCCACTGCATGGAGTGCTTATTTAGATATATACAGCTATGCCCAAGCAAAAAATTAAGTCAGGGTTCCATCATACAATGGCTTACTCTTCCCTTAAAATGCAAGAGTATCTTTAACTTCCACAATCTCAATACTGATGGGACATCCAGATGTACAGATCGTGGACAAAAACTGGAAACACCAATGTAAAGTCATTAATAGGGCATTGGGCCACCAAGTGCGGCCAGTATGGCCTGTGTACACCATGGCATAGAGTGTACCAGCATCTGGAATTCTGCAGGAGGGATGCGGCACCATTCTTCCTCAAGAAAGACAATCAACTCACACCTGTTTGATGGAGGTGGAAAACGCTGTTTCAGCTGGTGTTACAGAATATCCCATAAATGCTCGATTGGGTTCAGATCTCGTGACTGGGAAGGATAACATCAGCGTCATGCTCAACAAACCAATAGGAGACTATACATGCTCTGTGAATGGGAGTATTGTCTTCTTGGAAATGACCCCTCCTGGCAGGAGAGAAATTCTGCAGCATGGGGTGAAGATGATCACTCATCCTTGGAGTACCTTGGAGTAGCGATTGGCATTGACCTTACCTTCTTCGGGAATGACTTCACCCAAACCATTCCAGGAAAATGCACCCCATAACAATACAGAACTGCCAGAATCCATCACTGTTGCTTCCAAGTACTCTGGGTTGTGGAGTTCTTTAGGTTGGTACCACAGGTGCACTCATACGTTTTTTGAGAACATGGTGAAGGATGATTCATCTGACCATAACACATTTCTTCACTGCTTGGTAGTCCATTGCCTGTGCTCTTTGCAACAATGGACTCGCAAACGTGCATTGCCAGGTGTGATGAGTGGTTTGTGCACTGCAACCCAACTATAGTATCCTATTCTGTGGAGTTTTCAGCGGACCATTTTTAGCCACGTCGAGTTGCGAACACTGGCTCTTAAAAGAGCTCCGCGTTGTTCTTCTTCTTCTTGTTCTTCTTCTGGTGAAGACAAAACCTCTATGACGTGGCTCTTGGACACATTTGTCCTTGTTGATGAAACTGGCTGCTCACGCTGCAGGTTGAAATTTATATTCAATCGATAGGCAGTTGCTTGCCTGCTTTGCCTTGCATGTCAAGTTAATGCATTGATATCACCATCCTGGAGTATGTGCCTCCACCCACTGTTGTCCTGTGTAGATAATGTTTTTCCCTCGGAGTTCCATGCAGCCATTACCTTGGACACCAATGCTCATGAAACATCAGCAAGTTGAGCTGTCTTTGTCACTGAAGCTCCTGACAAATGCACTCCAACAATCACCCCTCTTTCAAAGTCAATGAGGTCTCCTCTTGCATCCATACTAGTCATAATGATAGGCAAACAGGCCTGTGCAGCATTTTTATACATGACCCAAAGCATGCTGGGATGTTATTTGCTTAATTAACACATGGGCTTTCAATATACTTGGTGTTCCTCATTTACCCAGGTGTTTCCATTTTTTTGGCCACTGCCTGTACATCTCCATCTTCGGAACACCATTCTCCTGGCATTGATTCAGAACACCAGCGAATAAGTTAAGTTTGATCAGGCCGGGAGGTGAATGCAGATGAGACATCTTCATAAAATGTCTTGTGTTTATGTGCTTTGTATGTGTTGGGTTCTCTTGAGTATAAATACCCTCGCCAGAGAAGAGGGTGTTGCATTTGGGTCCATGTGTCTGTCTGTCTGTCTTTGTTACTTGCAAAATCGAAGATTTTTCAAGTATATCAATTGGTCAGTCGATTTTGTTATTCTGTCTGTCTGTCTGTCTGACTGTCTGACTGTTTGTCACCAACAGGTCACAATTTTAAACCAATCTTCAGGAAACTTCACCATATGATAGAGTTTGTCATAAGGAAGAAGTCATCCTTGGAACAAAAGGTGAACATAGGCCAAAGGTCAACAACTAAGGTGGTATTTCTAAAATCCTCAATTTTCATCCGATTGACTTGAAATTCAGGATTTATATTTCACGTCATTGAATTAAACCAGCCATTTTTTTTTTTTTAGGTCAAAAGGTCAACAACTTCGGTGAGATATCTAAAATTGTCAATTTCAATCCGATTAACTTGAAATTTGAAGAGTTGTATATTTGGTCATTGAATTCAACCACCAATTATTTTTGAGGTCAAATTTGTTTTATGGATTTTGCAAGTTTCGTGCTCTGCATGAGGTCTTCTTCTAATTACTTGGCAAAAAAAGTTTATTTTTTTGACAAGTATGTTGATCGCCTCCGTTTGTGTGTGTGCGTGCATGCGTGCGTGCGTACGTAAGTGCGTGCGTGCGTGCGTGCATGCGTGTGTGTGTGTGTGTGTGTGCGCGAGCGTGTGTGTGTGTGTGTGTGTGTGTGTGTGTGTGTGTGTGTGTGTGTGTGTGTGTGTGTGTGTGTGTGTGTGTGTGTGTGTGTGTGTGTGTGTGTGTGTGTGTGTGTGTGTGTGTGTGTGAGAGAGTTTATTACTTGCAAAACCGAAGATTTTTCAAGTATATTGGTTTGTCGATTTTGTCTGATTGACTTGAAATTTGAAGACGATTTATATGTCGTGTCAATGAATTCAACAAGTCATTTCTTTTTGAGGTCAACATCGACCAAATGGTCAACATAGGCCCAAAGTCATCAACTAAGGTGGGATTTCTAAAATCCTCAATTTTCATCCGTTTGACTTGAAATTTAAAGAGGATTTATATTTCACATCACTGAATTCAACCATCCAATTATTTTGAAGGTCAACATTGACCAAAATGTCAACATAGGCCCAAGGTCAACAACTAAGGTGGTATTTCTAAAATGCGAAATTTGAAAAGAATTTTCTTTTCAGGTCGCTGAATTCAAAAGGTCAAAAGGTCAACACAGGCCTGATTTCTAAAATTGATAGATAGGGTCAAAAAGTAAATATATCACTATATCTCAAAAAGTTGTGGACGAGTTATGACAAAACAAGGTGGACGAGTTGAATCGGTGACAAGAAGCAGCAGATTCGATTTTGATTCAGATCCAGCCCATCATTGGGATACAAACGTAAACTGTTCCACCTGGCAGAGGTATGCGCTTTACCGAGTGCCATTCTACTTTGTGCTGTTTTGCCAAGTTGTCACTCTATGAGTGATTTTTCATTTGTTTGTGTTTTTGCTACTTGTCAATTTTTTTATATTCTTTTCGACAAGTATGTTGATCACCTCCGTTTGTGCGTGTGAGCGTACGTGCGTGCTTGCGTGTGTGTGTGTGTGTGTTTGTCTGTCCGCTCGCCTCCAGGCCAAACTGCTCAATCGATCATTCTGAAATTTTCAGGGATTAGTGCCACTGACCCTGCGACGGTCCTGCATTGAAGTCTCGTAAAATTTGGTCGTCTTAAAAAAAAAAGGCCAATAGGCCAATTTGAGCCAAATTTTCTAAAATCCTCAAATTACATCTGATTGACTTGAAATTTGAACAGAATTTGCAGATCAGGTCAATAAATTCAACCACCTATTACTCTTGAGGTTACCTTAGGTCAAAAGGTAAGCATAGGCCATAAGGTCAACCCAAGATAGGCCATATATTTAAATTGCTTCTAAAATTGTCAATTTTAATCCGATTGAAGTGAAATTTGAAGAGGATTTCTATTTCAGGCCACTGAATTCAATGAGCCAATTATTTTTGAGATCAACATCGGCCAAAGGTTAACAACTTAGGTGGGATTTCTAAATTCCTCAATTTTCATCCGATTGACTTGAAATTTGAAGAGTTGCACATTTGGTCATTGAATTCATACACCAATTATTTTTGAGGTCAAATTTGTTTTATGGATTTTGCAAGTGTCATGCTCTGCACGACATTTTCTTCTTGTTTGTTGTTTGTCCGCACAGAAGGTGAGTGCGATTGTTCTCTGCAACTGCTTGTCAGATGGATTGACACGAAATTTCACCATCGGAGTGACTACTCATGTAGAATGTTTTAATGATAATTATGATGGCATTGGTCACATGGTGCGGCAGCCATGTTGGAAAAAAGGGAAAAATTTGGACTTCTTTGTCTCTGAAACTGCACCAAAGAAGAAATTGAAACTTGACACATGGCAAGTACTCCTCATGTGGAATAAGTATGATTTTTGAATGTTGTCACAGGTGCCATCATTATGACATCATATTGTGTACGTAGAATGCTACATCCGATGAGTAAGAAAAATTTTGAGGGTTATCTTGGGATAAATTGGTCGATAGAAAATTGATGACATCATCAGTCACGTGATTCGGCAGCGCTATATATATATATATATATATATATATATATATATATATATATATATATATATATATATATATATATATATATATATATACACACACATATATCTGTATGTATTTGTATATATACAGTCATGCGCCACATTACGATGTTTTGGTCAACGATGGACTGCAAATACGGCGGTGGTCCCATAAGGTTATAATGGAGCTGAAAAATTCCTAACGCCTGATGATGTCGAAGCCGTCGTTGCGCTGCCAGTTGTATAAAAGTACAGCATAGGACATACAATTATGTACAGTACATAATACTTGATAATAATAACAAACAACTATGTTACTGGTTTATGTATTTACTATACTGTACTTTTTATCGTTATTTTAGAGTGTACTCTTTCTACTTATAAAAAAAACAAAGTTTACTGTAAAACAGTGTGCTGTTTTAAGCAGCAGCCTCATACATCCCATGCTTACCGCATCTCTTGATTGCATCATTTTTCTGTGTGCTTGATTTAATCTCGTGTTGTTTTGGTCATCATGGCCCCTAAGCGTTCATCAAAAAGTTTAAAAAAATTAAAAAGTTAAAAAAGTGAAAAAGTTACAGTAACCTAAGGTGAATTTATTATTGAAGAAAGATTTAAAAAAAAAAATCTAGTGTAGCCTAAGTGTACAGTGTTTATAAAATCTACAGTAGTGTACAGTAATGTCCTAGGCCTCACATTCACTCACCACTCACTCACTGACTCACCCAGAGCAACTTCCAGTCCTGCAAGCTCCATTCATGGTAAGTGCCCTATACAGGTGTACCTTTAAAAAAAAAATTTACACCGTATTTTTACTGTACCTTTTATATGTTTATATACACAAATACTTACCATTGTGTTACAATTGCCGACAGTACTCAGTGCAGTAACATGCTGTACAGGTTTGTAGCCTCGGAGCAATAGGCTATACCATATAGCCGAGGTGTGTAGTTGGCTATACCATCTCGGCTTGTGTAAGTACACTCTATGATGTTCGCACAATGACGAAATCGCTTAATGATGCATTTCTCAGAATGTATCCCCGTCATAAAGCGGCACATGTATGTGTGTGTGTATATATATATATATATATATATATATATATATATATATATATATATATATATATATATATATATATATATATATATATATATATTGTTACAGTTCTCGGAACCGTATGCATACAACATACAGTTGTCCTGAGTCAGTTATTTCATTAATATACGTGTAGTTAGGTCCATAACCTTTTGTCTAGTGGGAAGACGAGGGAGTGTGTTGCGATGGGATATAGTTAGGATTAATAAATCATTTTCCCCTCCATTCCACTTCTTACTCTTCCTCATTTATTTTCTGAGGTGAAATATACAGGGTAGCCCGAAAGTTACTTTACCCCTGATAAATTTCTCGCACTTCCCTCCGTCCCTTCCTCTCTGCCCTTGCCTGCTCGCCCGATATGGTATGCGGAAACACTGTCTCAGAAGAATGATGGAGCACATGCAGATACAATGACAAATTGATTATTGTAAGTACTGTGCAATAAAACCTGCATATTAAAAGAGTTCAAGAACGATGCTTCACTGGGAAGGGTAAAGTGACTTTCAGGCCATCATATATATATATATATATATATATATATATATATTTGTATATGTATGTATGTGTATATATATATATATATATATATATATATATATATATATATATATATATATATATATATTTGTATATATAAGTATGTATGTATATATAAGTATGTATATAAGTATGAAAAAGAAGGATGGAGTGGGTGGAGAAGAGTTGCAGGAGTGATTTGTGACAGAAGGGTAGCTGCAAGAGTTAAGGGGAAATTATATAAGACGGTAGTGAGACCGGCTATGTTGTATGGTTTGGAGGCAGTGGCACTAACAAAAAGACAGGAAGTGGAGCTGGAGGTGGCAGAGTTAAAGATGCTGCAATTCTCCTTGGGAGTGATGAGGATGGACAGGATAAGGAATGAGCATATTAGAGGGACAGCGCAGGTAGGACGGTTTGGAGACAAAGTGAGAGAGGCGAGATTGAGATGGTTTGGACATGTGCACAAGAGGGAAGCGGAGTATATTGGGAGAAGGATTCTGAGGATGGAGCCGCCAGGCAGGAGGAGAAGAGGAAGGCCAAAGAAGAGGTTCATGGATGCGGTGAAGGTGGACATGCGGGTGGTTGGAGTGTCAATGGAAGATGGTGAGGATAGAGCGAAATGGAGACGGTTGATCCACTGTGGCGACCCCTAACGGTAGAAGCCAAAAGAAGAAGATATATATATATATATATATATATATATATATATATATATATATATATATATATATATATATATATATATATATATATATATACATATATATATATATATATATATATATATACATATATATATATATATACATATATATATATATATATATATATATATATATATATATATATATATATATATATATATATATATATATATATATATAGGGTGTCCCAAAAAAATATACAAATTTTCATCTGCAAAGAGGATGGTCATAACATATATTTTTAAAAAAGATAAATGGCTGGATAGAAAGCTGAAAGGTTGAAGTATATTGTACCAATGTCAAAATTGCCACCAAAATTTAAATTTTGGTCAAGAATCGTCTTTTTCTTTTTGACCACATGTTTGACGTAGGCTCCATGTTGTCCGATCACTGCCTGCAAACGTGTTGTCATGTTCTCCATCACTTTGGGAAACGTTTCCTGAGGAATGTTCTGGATTTCTCAGTGGATGTTTTCCTTCACCTGATCAAGAGTCTGCGGCCTAGAGTTTCCATAGATCCTGTCCTTGAGATACCCCCACAAGAAGAAGTCAGGAGGAGTAAGGTCAGGGGAATACAGTGGCCACTCAACATCTTCGTAGAGGGACATAAAGCGGCCCTCAAAATGTTGGTTGAGAAAATGCCTTATTTCCCTGCCTGTATGGGGCGGTGCCCCATCCTGGTGGAACCACTGGGTTCTCATCTGGATCAGGTTGTTTCTCCCACGGGCCTGAGTATGTAGCTCAGGCGGATAGAATTCCTGAATCATTTCGTGATAGTTCCTCTACTTTACTGTGCAAGTGCGTACTTGGTCATCTTCAAAGAAGTATGGACCAATTATCCCATACCAACCAACCACCACCCACATGGTGACTTTGAGAACAGATCGAGGCACCTGTTCAGTTGATGCAATACGAGGATTTTCAGTTCCCCAGTACCGAAAGTTTTGTTTGTTTACCTCCCGGAACAAGTGAGCATGGCATTCGTCCGTCATGTGAAGTTTTTTGAGGAAGTCTGCATCTTCCTCCAACTTTTCTGAGAACCAATTTGCAAAGTCTAGTCGTTTGCGTTTCTGTTGATCAGTGAGCACCATTTCCATTTGAATTTTGTATGGAAAGGTATGAATGTCTTGGCGAAGGATCCTCTGAACGGTGCTCTTATGGATGTTTGTCTCAGCAGAAAGTCGTCGAATCGATTTTTTTGGACTCTGAACGACCGCCTGTCTCACCATTTCCACATTTTCTTCACTACGACCTGTCCTCTTACGACCACTGTGACCCTTGTGAAGGTCACAGATGGTTCCCACATTGGTAAACTTTGCGATTGTGCACTTTATTGTCCGAAAGTTTGGTGCATGGCGCAAGTGGATACCGAAATGTCTCGAGTAAAGACGTTGCACCTGTATGACACTTTTCGTCTGGTGCCAAAGTTCAACAATTTTCATCCGTTGTTGTACGGTCAGTCTTGGCATTTTTCTGGCGCTTGCTTGGTATCAAAATAAACTTCAGGGTCTCTGCAACAAGAAATGAAGCATTAGTGACAAAATTACTGCTTTTTTAGGATCAAATGAAGCATTTTAAAAGTTGTATATTTTTTTTGGGACACCATATATATATATATATATATATATATATATATATATATATATATATATATATATATATATATATATATATATATATATATTTCTATATATGGTGTTATGGATTGCAGAATCCGGTCTGATGAATGCATCCACACATCCAGGTCCTCAGACAGTGTTTTATTTATTTATTTTAATTTAATTATATTTTCATTTATGGATACTTTCCGACAGTTTTGTGATTTTTTCCAAGCGTATTGGCTTCGATGTCCGTTGGCAGTCAAAATTTCAGCTTTCTCTGTCACCCAGAAGGTACTGAACATTAATATTAGTCACTTAGTGGGTGTCAGTCAGTGAATGGTTTGAATGAGCTTCATGTCTACATGTATGTATATGTATATGTATACACACACACACACAGTCAGACGTCGACATACGCGGAGGACATGTTCCTGAAACGTGCCATGAATGTCAAATCCACGAATGTTGGGGCATTGTTTCAATGGGAAAAAGGGGGATAGGTTCCGGCTGTTTGCAATTCACAAGGGAAAATTTTACGAACACAAATGCACATGAATACAGTTTAATTCAAAATGCTTATAAGTAAAAAAAACACTCCAACAGCAAGTGCTGTTTCTAATTTTTAGCCCGCGGTGGACTTGGTCCGAAACGGGGGCTCATGGATTTGGTCTCTATTTTCGTGTCTGTGTGCGCGTGCATCACAAACGTGCGTGCATCACAAACGTATCTCGGACATGTATGGACCAATTTTATTCATACTTGGTGTAAAGACAAAAAATGATGATATACATAAGCACATCATTTTGTTTCGCGATGCGATCAAAGATTGCCACCTGACGGCCATTTTAGTTGTAAAAAACTCGATGTTGAACACGTCCCCAACCATTTCTCAGACATGCATGGTCCAATTTTGTTCAAAGTTGGCACAAGCACATTTCATGATGACCTACAAGTGCACCTCACTTTATTTTGCAATCTGACAAAAATTACCAACTGGTAAACTAAATTACCACAAAATGGCCATTTTTGTTGTAAAAAAAAAACAAAAAAAATCTAGTGTTGAACACGCCCTCAACCATTTCTCGAACATCTATTTACCGATGTTGTTCAAACTTGTCACACAGAAAAAGAATGATAGTTCACATATGCACGTCATTTTTTATTGTTCAAGATCAGGTCCAAGATGGCCGACTGGTGGCCCTTTTGTTACTTAAATGGGTCCCCAACCATTTCTCAGACAAGCATGGACTGATTTTGTTCAAACTTGGCAGAAGCACAGTACATCGTGTCATACACCTGCACCTGACTTTATTTTGTGATCTGATTAAAGATGGCCGACTGGTAGACTGGCAGCCATTTCAGTTGCAAATACATATGGGCTAGCCTTTTAACTCTGTACAGCAAAATTACTAAAACAACAGGGGCTGTTGCATTTTACGTCTTTTTTCCTTGTCATTTAAGATACAACGTAACTTTTGATGTGATGACGATGATGACGATGATGATGATGATGATGATGATGATGATGATGATGATGAGTTAGAATCCAGTGAACTTGTCTGAATAGGATGCAGGTGAGGGTGCCGGTAAGTCTTGCACTGAAATGGATACAGACCATGACTACAACAACAGCAGGTACCGTTTCTAATTTTAAATTTAGATACAATGTAACTTTTTTGATGTGATGACAATGACAATGATGATGAAGATGATGATGATGATGATGATGGGTTAGAATCCAGTGAACTCCTCTGAAGTGGATGCAGGTGAGGATGCTGAAGGAAACACATGTGACGGTTAGGTTATGGTTAGCAGGTCAAGGTTGCAGGGCGAGAAGAAAGAATGAGACCCAGTTACACGCTGCACATAAGTAGCCATGCAAGGGTTGTCAGTAGATGGAGGAGGTGTGGGTAGTGTGACCATTGTTTGTGGGGGATGGTGGTGGGGAATGATTTATGCACACGTAGAGGTTTTTTATGTGCATTTGGTGGTAGATGGTGTGGAACTGTGTTATGCATCAGCATGCGTCTTATGATGATGAAAATGACTCATGGGACAGTCTTGTTGCAAAGTGCACATTGGCTGTGGGGTCAAGGTGCGTGTCTTCAAGCTGCTTAAACGTTTTACCCATGGATGTTCCCTCTACGCTGTATGCACGGTTGGTGGGAGATGGTTATAGAACTGTGTTGTGCATGCGTCTTTTGTTTGTGCGTGGCTGGTGGAAGATGGTTATCGAACTGTGTCATGCGTTCGGCGCTGGTGGGAGATAGTTATTTGTGCCCACGAAAATCGCAAATACATGAAGCACAAGCTGCAAATATAGAAGCAGGCCACATTTTATCAAGCATAAATACACAGGGACCGGCGAATGTCAAATCCGCGAATGTGGGGATTCCACGGTATATTAAAAAAAATATATATATATATATATATATATATATATATATATATATATATATATATATTTTATGAGGAGTGATGAAAAGTAATGCCTTCTATTCTTTTTTCCACAACGGGTAATTTGTGTTTGTGTTGGCGGTAAAAACCACATGACCGTGGTGAACCAGACTGTCAAAATGGCTGAGCAAACTGAGACAGGTGTTTCACTTTTAATAGCTCCTTAATGCATGAACCCAATTCACCTTTCTCATGGGTTTATTCCAATATTTTATGTGCTTATGGAGTTCGTGTTCCCCCAATGGCCGCAACACAGGTTCTCATTAACAAGGGAATTTATGACAATAGGAAATGGGGCAGGGA
>NC_140961.1:104450631-104510631 GCF_056783735.1 Eptatretus burgeri | reverse complement strand
AGAGAGAGAGAGAGAGAGAGAGAGAGAGAGAGAGAGAGAGACAGACAGACAGACAGACAGACAGACAGACAGACAGACAGACAGACAGACAGACAGACAGACAGACAGACAGACAGACAGACAGACAGACAGACAGACAGACAGACAGACAGACAGACAGACAGAGACACTTTTGGCCTGAGCGAAAGATGTGACAAGAGAAGTTATACCAGTATAAGCAAATGCCTGAGCACTGCCCAACAAAGAAACAAGGTAAATTAAAACTTCAATGTAAGTACACCATCAACAAGTTCACAAAAGGATGTGTTCACACACCACTGTTGTGAGAACAATGTACAATCACTGGAATGAATTTCAAGGTGTACGCGTGCTGTGACCAAGGTTTTAAAGAGATAAACAACATCGGAAACAGAATCACAAACATCCTGAAGTTTGCGTTTCCTTGACATGTATATAGCAAGCTTCGCTTCAGAGGACAAATAATTTGCTAACAGGCACTCGTATTTACGCTGGTGGAAGATGCTAAAACCGTAAACAAAACCACAACAAGTTAAAGTTAGGCCGAGTCCCCGGATAGCACGTGATAAGACTGTAAAAAGGGGTGCCAACCTTGAGCAATCAATAAAAATGTGAAAAATAGTTTCTGTGGCACCGCAGAAGGGACACAATTCTGTGTTATTGGGACATATACGATGAGATAAAACATTGGATGGTAAAATGTAATGTGCCAGTCGCCACTGCAAATCTCCGGAGCGCTTGGCAGTGGGTGCCTTGTACATAACATGCCAGTTGATCGAAGTAGAATGAGTGGTCTGAAGCATTCTCCCCCAATGTGCTTGTGGTTCCGCAGGTCTATCGGGAACAAGTGTTTTAACACACAAAGCGTAAACAGAAGATTTTTCCATCAATTTAAAGGAGGTGAAACCTTGAAAAAGAAGCAAAAGCTCTGGAAAGGGATGTTGGGATAAAGAAAGGTTAGCTTCTACCTGTGGAATCCATTTCAGATTGGTTTGCTTGAAAAAGCACAGAATCACAGAAAAGATTCTCCCAATAATTTGAATGGACCTCACTCCAGTGGCCACAGCGACGTCAGCAGCTGGCTTCCACTTGTAAGGAGAAGGAGTTCTGAGATCTTTTACCTTCGTACATCCAGCATCAATAAACTTCTGCACAAGAATACAATTGCTGCAGACCCCTTCAAAAATGGGGTTTAAAAAGATAGGCTCATTTAAAAACATTTCCAGGGAGTAGTCATTGTCATTTCGGCGAACAGTGACTGCCTGCCATGCCTTCAGCATGCTTCTATAAAACAGGGGGACTGATGCTATATCAACTTTCTTGGTGTCAATAAGGAACAGTTGCTGATCGTAGCCGAGTTTCCCTGCCTGCCGAAGCAGGCAGTGAGCCAAGGCCTTCCACGAGACGTCCGTGTACAGCAGTCTGCGAAGCGAAAGGAGGCGAAAAGCCATCACCTTGCTGGTAATAGCAATCAGCCCCTGTCCTCCTTCAGCAACAGGCAAGTTTAACACACCAGGTTGGAGCCAATGCTTTCCTCCCCAAAATAAGTCAATAAGAATTGATTGTAATTTTTTAAGAAACAAATCTGGGGGCTGCAGTGCTATAAAAACGTGCCAAAGCATTGATGCTGTAAGGTTGTTGATAACAAGGGTTCGGCCCCGATAGGAGAGTTGACAAAGTAAGCCCTTCCACTTTTGTAAACGTCTCTCAGTTTTAATTATTAGAGATTCCCAGTTTTTTAAAATGAAGTTCTCAGTTCCAAGAAAGACGCCTAGGTAAAGAATTCCATCCCTTTCCCATTTAAGTTTCTCGGGAAGAGTCGGAGGAATGGCGCCATTTTGTGGACCAAGATGGAGAGCTCTGCTTTTTCCCCAGTTCACTTTTGTGGAACTTGCCAAACCAAATTCATGAATGCAACGGACCAAGGCTGAGACGTCCTCATTCGAGCGAACGATTGCACAAAGATCATCTGCATAAGCAATCACTTTAAACGGGTTCGCCATTGGTTGAGGAAGGAAACCAAGAAGACGTGCACGCAACCGAACGAGTAAAGGCTCAATCGCAAGAGAGTACAGGAGGCCAGAAAGAGGGCACCCTTGACGAATGCCTCTATTAACCGGGAAAGGGGGACATAAAATGTTGTTAATCTTTAAGAGACTAAAAGTGTTGTTATACAGTAACTGCACATGAGAGATAAAATTTTCCCCAAAACCAAACCCCCGTAAAACAGAGAAAAGATAAAAATGATCAATGGTATCAAAGGCCTTTTCTTGATCTAAGAACACCAACCCGACATTTCTTTGCTCAAGAGAACAGATGTCAATTATATCACGCACAATAAAGATACTGTCATGAATTGTCCTCTTCGGGACACAGTAAGACTGATCTGGGTGTACGATCTCCTCGATTATGGCTTTAAGACGGTTGGAAAGGGTCTTGGAAAATATTTTGTAGTCTGCACAGAGTAATGAGATGGGACGCCAGTTGTGTGGTTGCTGAAGGTCTCCTTTTTTGGGGATAAGGGCGAGGACAGCCCTCCGGCAGCTTAATGGCAGTGAGCCTGATCGTCGACCGTCGATTATAACCTCAAGTAGTTCTGGTCCGAGGAGGTCCCAAAAGGTTTTATAAAATTCCGCAGGAATTCCATCCAGGCCGGAGGCCTTACCCGAGGGTAGAGTTTGAAGAGCAGCTTGGAGTTCCTCCAAAGTTACTTCCTTGTCCATTTGTAGAACTGCAGATTTTGACAAGGTAGGTAAGGAAGAAGTCAGCACTGTTACCATTTTGTTGTCGATTTTCAGAGCATGATAAAGTTCAGTAAAGTAGTGTCTGAGTGAGGCTCTGACATCTTTTTGATTGTGTGTTATCCTTCCTTCCTTTGTCCTGACTGAAGCTATCTGCTGACTTCTCTTTGTTTGATCTTCCAGTCCAAAAAAGAACTTAGAGGAGGTGTCCAGGTAGCACAAATTCTCCAGTCGGAGACGAATTAGTGCTCCTCTGGCTTGCTTTGCACAAAGTCCAGCAAGAAGAGCTTTTTTCTTCGCCAGCAAGAGGTTGGTTTTTTCATCATTTGAAGCCAAGAGGTTGGTCTGCAAATATAATATTTATTTGGCAAGCAAGGATTGAAGGGCAGAGTCATATTTGGTGTGGTAGGCTCCATATTGTTGGCAAAAGGATCTTATTTGCACTTTGACGTTGTCCCACCATTTTCCAAGGCAGGGGAAGGAAGTTTTACGTTGGAGCAAGGCTCTCCAGAACACACCAATGGCATCGCCAAACAGTTGGTCATCCAAAAGACTTGCGTTGAGGGTCCAGTAGGCAGCACCACGATTCCGAACTGGTTGGTGAATACGAAGTGCGACCATGTGATGGTCTGAGAAGCCGCTCGGAATAATGTCCATATTGCTCACGACATTTAAAAAGGTACTGTTGATGTAGAAACGGTCCAATCTTGCAAGTGATAGGTGGCCTTTTGAACACCGACTCCACGTGTATTGGCGGAGAGAAAGATTGCGGATTCTCCACACATCAACCAGGGAAAACGGTTCTCAAGGCTCTCAACAAAGGCGCTGCGCTTGCTGGGTGCGGCTCCTCTCCATTACGATCAATGGTGGGGTCCATCGTGCAGTTAAAATCTCCACCCAAGCAGACAAGTCCATCAAAATCAATGTGTACAAGAGACGTTTCTAAGTGTGTGTAAAAGGCGAGTCTCTCCGTGCTATCGCTCGGTGCGTAGACATTCAGTACGGTGTGTTTAAAGCCATTATGAGTGAAGGTGAGTGAAATCAAATACCCTTTGATAATCTCATTAAAAACAACACTGGGACTGCAAAAGGAAGGTCGTATACAAACAGCCACCCCAGCCCTTGGGTGTTCCAGACTACTAAAAAACCATTTTCCCCTCATTATCCTTTGCCATCCACTTGCACAAGAGGAGCTACATCTAGTTTCTTGTAAAAGCAAAACATCAATGTGATTTGTCTCAACAAACTGTTCAACTTCTGCTTTACGGATGGAGGAGCGTCCCCCATTAATATTTAAACTCGCTATAGAGAAGGCCATAGGCTAACATAGAGTTAGGGTGTGTCAAAAACTTAGTCTCTCTGTGTCTGCAGCTCATTCTTTGCTTTGAGGATGCATTTCCGGAGTCGATACACTTGTGATTCCGTCACACCAAGCTGTCCGGCTTTGAGGAGCAAAAGCTTCGCAGAGATTATAAAGCCGGATAAGTCAGGGAAAAAGTTTTTAATTTTAACATGTTTCTTGCGAAAGGTGTCATGAAGAAACTTTATGATATCGGCAGGTGGAACACTGGTAACACTCTCCGAATCTTGGGAAACTGGGTCATTCCATGCTTCAGCACCGCCACAAGAAGCAAGTGATGAGGCCCTGTCCGAATCATGATCTGAGTATCGACCGGTGTCCATTACATTAACGTTATGCTCCAAAAAAAAAAAAAAATTATCCAAAAGATGGAGCTGATGGTTTAAAAAGGGAAGCCTCACATTCCGCTTCCAAAGGGGGAGAAGGGGTCGGAGTCGGGGAAGAAAGAGTGGAGGGAGGAGGAGTGGGGGGGGGAGGAGGAGTGGGGGAGGAGGAGTGGGGGAGGAGGAGTGGGGGAGGTGGAGTAGGGAGGAGGAGTGGGGGAGGTGGAGTAGGGGAGGTGGAGTAGGGGAGGTGGAGTAGGGGAGGTGGAGTAGGGGAGGTGGAGTGGGAGGAGGAGGAGGCGTGGGAAGAGGAAGAGGATTAGAAGTGGGAGGGGGAGGAGGAGGAGTGGGAGGGTGAAGAGGACGGGGAGGAGGAAGAATACTAATGGAAGGAACGTTGTATTCCGCTTGAGATGAACCTGGTGTTTCACTAGTTGAAGCTTTACACCCTGATTCTACCAGGTTTGGAGTTATTGGTGACTTAGAAACGGTACACTTTTCACTGTTGGTCTTTACAGGGAGGGGGGTTACAGTGGATCCGGTGTTAATATCCAAGGTGCCTGTGACTATGGGAGTGGTCACGTGTGCTCCCTGCTGCACAAAACCAATCTCCTGCTCATGTTCACCAACCCCGCCGACAAAAAAAGTCATCATCCTCTGGAGCAATTACATCAAATCGATTTTTCGTTTTAAAAAGAGCATCTATTGTTGCTTCCAAACACGAGTCATTATTCTCAGCAGCCGGCGCCATCTTTTTTGCACAGCTCGCTGTCACATCTTGACTATCGTTATCATTTAGATGCTTTAATTTATGTTTCCTTTTTGAAGGAACAACGGTGAAGCTTTCGTCATCTGTCAGGGGGGGATTTACCTCCACTCTCGACGGCCCAGGCAGATTGTTCGAGTTTGAAGCGTCACCAACGTTCCCAACTCGAGATATACCACTATTCGTCTCGATGGGTTCGACCACACTAGATATTCCACTTAATATATTCTTGGGGCAATCGCTTTTTAAATGTCCCGATTCACCACAGATAAAACAAGTTGTGGTCTCCGTTGCGATATAAATCTGGTAATTGCGGTTTTTATTTTTTAAAGTCATAACTGCATTGAGCGATTGAGCGTTGTTTTTTAGAATGATATAGCAATGACGTCGGAACGACATGATGTGGCGAACCGAAGCGTCAGAGCGGAGACGAAGTGGAATCATGGAGATTCGTGATACAACTGTGCCAAAAACGCTAAATGCAGCTACAATCTCCTCACTCGAGAAGAAGGGCGGGATGTTGGACAGTGTTAATTTTACCGCCATCGTATCGAGATAACTAACGTTAACGAAGACGTCCGGCGGAACGGATAGACCGGTTTGGACCGCCTGAGCCACGTGTCGCTCCTCTGACAAGAAGACCACGACACGTTGGCTCATTTTCGAAGCGGCGAGAACATTCTCGATTCCTACGAGCTCTCCCAGAGCCATCACCACGTTCTCAACACTAACTCCATCAGGTGGAGTCATTGTCACTCCATTTTTCCGAGTGAGTGACTCGTACACACTATTGTGCAAACGTCCGTTTGCCATAGCTTAAAGCAAAAGAAGAGAAGTTTAAGTTTAACAAAGGAAAACCGTCACAAGCAACCAGCAAGTGGGGTCAAATGAAGTATAAGGGAAAGGAAGAGTATAAGGAAGAAGCTAAACCACCGATAAACGGCAGGCCTATGAAAACAAGGCAGATGAAAAAGTAGGCCCAGAAACCCGAAGGTTTCAAGGAAAACCCACAAAGCACCTACCGTGCGCGCTCTCCTTCTCTCTCGTCTCAGCAGGAAGGGAAACGGAAAAAAACTCCACAAACACGTACGGGGACACAGAGGGAAACGAAATAGGGACAGGAACAACACGAACACAGCACAGTACTCACAGCTGCACACACAGAGCCGCCATGACGCCACACCCATGCACGACTCACCAACGACCAGCAGGGGGCGAGAGAGAGAGAGAGAGAGAGAGAGAGAGAGAGAGAGAGAGAGACAGAGAGAGAGAGAGAGAGAGAGAGAGAGAGAGAGAGAGAGAGAGAGAGAGAGAGAGAGAGAGAGAGAGAGAGAGAGAGAGAGAGAGAGAGAGAGAGAGAGAGAGAGAGAGAGAGAGAGAGAGAGAGAGAGAGAGAGAGAGAGAGAGAGAGAGAGAGAGAGAGAGAGACAGACAGAGAGAGAGAGACAGAGACAGAGACAGAGACAGAGAGACAGAGACAGAGAGACAGAGACAGAGAGACAGAGACAGAGAGACAGAGACAGAGAGACAGAGACAGAGAGACAGAGACAGAGAGACAGAGACAGAGAGACAGAGACAGACAGAGACAGAGAGACAGAGACAGAGAGACAGAGACAGAGAGACAGAGACAGAGAGACAGAGACAGAGAGACAGAGACAGAGAGACAGAGACAGAGAGACAGAGACAGAGAGACAGAGACAGAGAGACAGAGACAGAGAGACAGAGACAGAGAGACAGAGACAGAGAGACAGAGACAGAGAGACAGAGACAGAGAGACAGAGAGACAGAGACAGAGAGACAGAGACAGAGAGACAGAGACAGAGAGACAGAGACAGAGAGACAGAGACAGAGAGACAGAGACAGAGACAGAGACAGAGAGACAGAGACAGAGAGACAGAGACAGAGAGACAGAGACAGAGACAGAGACAGAGACAGAGACAGAGACAGAGACAGAGACAGAGACAGAGACAGAGACAGACAGACAGCGCGATGGATTTAAGACAGTTTGCCTTCTTCATGGGATTGAAGTTTTTGACCAAATAAATATCAATAACATACAAGCCACGTATTGATATTGTACCTTATATGACTTTTGCATTCCAATGTGGAATACAATATGAATGTTTTTCTTTATATACGAGTATTTGACAAGAAAACACAGGTGTTTGACTTTTAGGCCAAATAAGTTTTGCTTTGAGAAACGTGGTTTGTTGTAACATTCCTATTAGGAACCTGCTATTTTACAGCTAACCCCCAAATCCTTACTATTCTGAAAATTCCATTTTTGGTACCACCATTGTTTATACAATATTAAAACCTAGTTATTTGTGAATAAACTTTTAAAGTTTTTCAATTTCATCACATGCTAAACTTGTGATCTTTTCGTTCTTAAAACCTTGTGTAAAGTTATGCTTCTTGCCTCCCACCCCTCCAACAAAGTTGGAGATGGGGGACATTAAAATGACTGCCGCCCATGACCGATCATCTTTCCATGACCGACTGATCATCCATCAGCGTACTTATGTGTCCACGACATTTCAAAAACCGTTGAACATTTATCTTTTATATTGCAGATATCTATTCTTCATCATGACATGATCTCAACCTGATTAGATCACGGCTGTGATTGGCTGAATTATGTTGCCACAGAAACCATTTAGGTAACTTGGCTGGTGTACGTGATATTTCAAAAACCATTCAAGATTTAGCTTTCATATTACACAGAACTATTGCTTATACCACCCAAAAAGAAGGGGATCTGGAGTATCAGCTCCCTGTATGTTAAGATGCCACATCTAGAATCACATTCTATTCATTAATGTCCATCATGATCTTTGATTTATTTGAAGACCTTAATTTGTGGATCCATGGTGGTATGGTATAAGTCCCATCTAACTGAATAATGAGGAGGTCTCTTCTCCAAACTTTGCCTTTGGCATGCAAGGCAAACTCCACTTTGGGTTACTGACAACTGACTTCCTCTGCTCTTGCAACTATCATGAGTGGCTCTCAGTGGGATTCTTTGATATCCTCTCTCAGATAAGGTTGCAGTGCCCTCAATGCAGTGTTCTGGGATCCATCATATTCCTCAACTTCAGCATTGATCTCTCTGACTCTCTTTGCTGAAGACTCCACCCTCTGCCTTAACATCATTCATCCCTTAAATCTCCAGGCAGTAGCCTCTTTCCTCTCTGCAGATCTTTATAGAATCACAAGCTGGTCAAACACTTGGAATATGTCTTTCAATACTGACAAATCTCACACTCTCACCCTGTCTTTCTGAAAGGACCATCTGGCAATCCCTCCCATCTATTTCTTCACAATCTTGTTTGAAGTTCAGTCACTCAAACCTTCAGGCCCTCCATTAGCTATGATCTTTCTTGGGTAAACCACACTTCTCGGTTGGCTTCCATAGTCCTTCCTTGGGCATGTTCCATTGTGCAAATTCCTGCCTTAGCACATCTGAACTCTTCTACTCCTACAAGGCTTTCATCCGAAGCTTGATGGAGTACTGCTCCCCTCTCCGGACTGGCACCCCTGCCTCACACCTTGGTCAGCTTTATGCCGTTGAAACAAAGACCCTCGGGATCATTGGAATTTCCTGCAATGAAGTGGAGTCTATGGGCCCATCACTTTCCCATTACAGATAGGTTGGTGGTCTCCCTGTATTCTAACTCCTTCTTTCTGCTCTTTCACCCCCTGCTTTCTACACCACCCTCCCCCCTCCCAGATTTCTGTGGGATGCCCAACACCTGCCAGCAACCCCCTTCTGGTGAAACTTCAACGATCCAGAATCACTGCTCACTTCCACTCTTTCATTTCTCCTTTTCCCCCACCTGTGGAACCAACTTCCACATTTTCTTCAATCTCATTCTTCCCTCCAGGTCTTCAAGACAGCCATTCACCACCCTCTCAGATTATCCCCCATCCAAAACCTTGATCATTTCTACCCCCATTAACCCTCCCAAAGCCCACCTCTTTTCAAGTTTCCAGTTTTTCCCTTCTGAGAATTTGCTTCTATATCCATCTTGTGCACCCCATACATCCTCCCCTGGCCCTCATTCTTCCCCATATCCCTTATTTTTCCAAGAGTTCCTCTATTTTGTCCTTCAACCCCACCGTTAGTGTTTCTCCTCACTCTCTTTATTCCATTTGTTCTGCTGTGTTCTGATCCGTTTTATGTTCTCGCTTCTCTATGAGTCTTGACTCTGTATTAAATAGATTGTTCCTTCAGGATCAGGCAGTGTTCCATGATGTAATAATTGAAATTGAGTTACCTTTCAACCCCATCACTACCCACTAGCATTATTCCACTGGACATGAGCTATGCACTCAATTCACCCTTATGCTGTACTAGCAATATGGTTAACAGAAACAGCAAAGCCGTTCACTGCAGCAGTTCATTGCACACTGGTGTCAGCAATGTTTAAAATCGTAATGCTTTTGGCACCCGTCATGTTCCTCGCAAGCCGACATTCTGATTCTGAAACATGTTTGCGATGGTACAATAACCTGTAATTTAACTCTGAATAAACCCGTTTTTATCCACTCGACATGATGATCAGAAGGAAGTACCAAAATGCTCAAACTGGAGGCTTCAGGAAAATATGTGCAACTTGAAGCAGTCATTGTTTAAAAATTGGGTTGAACATGATAAAAGAGAAGCATCAATCTGAAGATTACCATTTGGTATGAGTATGACCTTTTCCTCCTTGAGGAGTCCATTGATAGCATGATACATTGGCTGGATCTTGGACGTTAGCCTTTTGGGTGCTCTGGTGAAAGCATGACTTTACAGCTAAGCTTGAGGTGGGCCATCTGTAACAGATCTAGGACACACTTGGTCAGTACTAATCATATGTGGCAGTGTGCGCACACGTGTGGAGCAGCGTCAAGGCAACAGGTTAGGCAATTCTCGTGAGACTTGTCATTGCCTGTGTTCCGATGCCACATGAAGCAGGGGATTGCAAGGGAAAGAGGACGGGAACAAACATTCATCCCAGTGTTCCCTTTTTGGGGGTGAAGGAAGGGTTGGACCTCATTTCTCTCCCATTGGAGTGTGAAAGTGCAGAAATCAAAATGAATTACTGACAGCTTCTAAAATAGTATACAATGGTTTGCAGAGTAAACAGGCCACATCTGGAGCACACCACAGGGCAGCATATGCTGTGCTAACTTTATATGTCTGGAACTGTGGGGCCCAATTTGGAATCGAATTAATTTTCTGGAAAATTTTAGTTTCTTGGCCAGGGGTCATGCTGGGTGGTTTGCCAACCTTCTGCCAGCAGTAGTTATGGCAGGAATCTGGAATTTGTTCATGCTGCCGGCGATCGCTCACCTACTCTTCAAGAAGGATACCATGGGATCTTTGATGTCCACCAACTAATGCTGTCAGACGGGATGTCCAGTTTAACATCCATCCTCGTGTAGGGATGCCATAGACATTGATAAATCACCGTGCTTGTGAAATAGCAAGGTTTACAGTTTATAGCTGGGTTGGGATTCAATCCCAGGCTAGACAGCTGAGCAGCTGAGAGGTGAGTGTGCGTATCTCGAGCTAGACCATCCTGCCAGCCAATAAACAAGGTACTTAGCCAGCCCGTACATATATAAAGTATCTTCGTAAATTAACACCGGTATTGGGAAATTGAAATTCATGAACTCTATTTTGTCGAGATAATCCCCTGCCACGAAATTGCAGTCAAAATGAGTTTGTAGGAAATTGAAGTTTCAGTCCAAGCAATAATACACTTGGGTTGGTCTGTGCAAGGTTCCTATCTGAGCATTAATTACCTCCGCCACCGAAGGTGAAGGAGGTTATGTTTTCACCCCTTTCTGTCTGTTTGTCTGTCTGTCTGTGTTTGTTTGTCTGTTTGTGCACAGGATATCTCAAAAAGTTATCGACGGATCTGGATGAAATTTTGTGGACACATTGGATGTGTGACAAGGACGAATTGCTTCAATTTTAGTGAAGACCTGGATCCATATCCGGATCTGATAATTTTTTAAGTGATTCTTCATCATTGAGAGATCTGGTGAAACCGATTATAGCGAACGCAGTGAGCTTCATACTTAACGCGTGCACGTGAGAGAATAGGAAACAACAACAACAACACAATACCCCATGGCTATTTGGAATCCGTGCCGTTAGCTGTGACCTTTTGCTTCCAGTTGTTGTTAAACGCTGTGCGGTGTATAAACACGATTGGGTTTTATTTCTATCTTGTGAATATTACTTAACACGTGCACATGAGAGAATAGGAAACAACAAAAACAACACAATACCCTGCCAATTGTGAATCCGTGGAGTTGGCTATGACCCTTTTGCTTCCGTTTTTGTTTTGTTTCTGTTTTTTTTTGTTTCTGGTTTTTGTCATGGAGAATGATGCATGCCGGGAGATAAAGGCATCGTCGGAGACATGAAAGACCCAAATAATATCAGACATGGTGTATATTTCCTCCACTGATTTTAATAAAGATATCTCCCGCATCATCAAAAAATAATTTTTAATCGTGATTTACATTATTTGATCGCTGATCCCGAATCCAGGCCGAAGTAACCGGAAATTGCATATACAGTTGTGAACAAGTTATAGGTAAAGTCAGAAGCAAATGTAAGAAGAATACTACGTTCAATTTAGTGTTAATTTTTTTAGATGAGATCCTGTTCTCGGCGGTGTAGTTGTTGTGAAGGTAATGTTGAGGTAATATTAATTTTTTTTAGATGAGATCCTGTTCTAGGTGATGTATTTGTTGTTGTGAAGGTAATGTTGAGGTAAGACTAATTTTTTTAGATGAGATCCTGTTCTAGGTGATGTATTTGTTGTTGTGAAGGTAATGTTGAGGTAAGACTAATTTTTTTAGATGAGATCCTGTTCTAGGCAGTGTAGTTGTCGTTGTGAAGGTAATGTTGAGGTAATATTAATTTTTTTAGATGAGATCCTGTTCTAGGCGGTGTAGTTGTCGTTGTAAAGGTAATGCTGAGGTAATATTAATTTTTTTAGATGAGATCCTGTTCTAGGCGGTGTAGTTGTCGTTGTGAAGGAAATGTTGAGGTAATATTAATTTTTTTAGATGAGATCCTGTTTTAGGTGGTGTAGTTGTCGTTGTGACGGTGATGTTGAGGTAATATTAATTTTTTTTAAATGAGATCCTGTTCTCGGCGGTGTAGTTGTAGTTGTCGTTGTGAAGGTAATGTTGAGGTAAGATTAATTGTTTTAGATGAGATCCTGTTCTCGGCGGTGTAGTTGTCGTTGTGAAGGTAATGTTGAGGTAAGATTAATTTTTTAGGTGAGATCCTGTTCTAGGCGGTGTAGTTGTCATTGTGAAGGTAATGTTGAGGAAATTGTTTTTTCAGATGAGATCCTGTTCTCAGCAGTGTAGTTGTTGTTGTGAAGGTAATGTTGAGGTAATATTTATTTTTTCATCGCAAAAAGACTTTAATTTGATATATTTAAGAAGCGAATGGAAGAAGAATTCTATGTTCGCTTTCTAGGCTTTGCCTATTTAGTCTGGGCACCCTGTGCTTAAAAAGTTGGTAACCAGAAACAAATTGCAATAGTTTTGAAACCTGTTTTTGATGATTCCTAATGGACATGGGACTATCTTATTAAAAATCTACCAAAATCTATTCAGTGGAACATTTTTTTTTTTGAGAAAACTTTCCCCCACCCGTAAAATTCAAAAATTTGAATGTCGAAAATGAAAAATAACAAAAATGTGTTTCAGTCTTATAAACAATAGCTTAATATATGACAGGAGCATCAGATATTTGCACTGGAAGTTAAAAACATAATCTAAACCAATAGAAATACTTGATATGGGAAGATATGAATTTTAATGTAGAATAAATGCAGGTGAGATCGTTTGGATCCAAATCAATCATGTGGAGAAACATGACCGATGACACACCAGGATGTTCTCCTTTGTGGATGAGCTGCACGAACCCAGACCACTGGGGTCTTGGGACTTTCAGCAGCAGTGATGACTTCCAAAGTAGATCGACATCTGCACATGGTTCTTTCACATTTGAGTTTGTTACTGGCTGGTAGAGGAGAGACTGGAGGCTATCTCTTTCTGAGAAGAAGTGCTGAACATTTATCCGTACAACAGAAGCAATATCACCAGATGTGACTTTCACTCTTGGAATGGTTCTTGATGATTTTGTCCTGGGTGTCACCATAGCAATAATTCCCATACCGTGGAACGTACCCTTGCCGTCAATACTTCTCACAGTGTGGTCAACATTTTCAGCAGAATATTGTATAAAATTGTTTGCACTGAAGTTTTGAATCTCTATGCCATGTGCAACTGAAGAACTTCTTCCGTACTTCTTCACTTCACCGTAAGAGCAGGAAAACCCATGGTGATATAAAGAATCGAACAAAAATTTGATTGGAAGTGGTGGTGCATTTGAACACCCAAACCAATTTGTAATAGTGCCAGAAGGATACGAGGCCGCGTTGCCTGCATGATCGCTTGTCCTATTGAAGCAATTTTAGTGCTTCGATCTTTTCCAAAGAATATTGTGTTTAACAACTGCTGCAAGGATGGTGGCACGAAATCCAGTGCTGTTTCTGTTGATATTTCGGCGGCAGTGGGATAGGTGTTCCTGGTCTGATCAAGGTCTTTTATGTCCTGTTTTATGAACTTAGCTGCTGCTTCAATTATGTGGGTCTTCTCATCCTTTTTGTCTTGCATCGTTTGTTAATGAAAATTATGTAGGATGTTCGAAGCGGTGGTGTGAAATGTTACTACATTTTGTTTGCCATTGATCTCTGTGATGATTATTCTGTCACTGAAATGTTTTTTTAGTTCAGATTTCATATGTGGAAAGCTGTACGGCTCTATGTCAGTATCTTGGAGATATCAATCCATTGTTCTAACAGGAATAAGTTTATGTTCTGATTTCTTGCCTTTGTATACATCTGGACAACCACACAATACACAATCCTCGTCATAAATGAATGTAGTTTCTTTCGATCTAAGTGTGTGCTGAAGATGATGATCCTGTTCACCAGAAAGTTTACGTTTGTTGTGATACAAGATTGATCTAGGGTTGGTATAGTCACTTCTGCACTTCACATGGACAGACTGGCCAGCTGCGACTGTTATATCTTTGCCTCTGGCTTTGCTGGCTTTCAGGATATCATCACATCCCTTTTGTGTTAATGTAACAGTTCGCTCTCCACCTGACACTGATTTTTGGCAAAATTACAGTCATCCATCTTGATGTTTCACTTCAGACTTTCTGCAAAAAAATCATCAATAAATAATTACTAAACCGATCTCACACAGTGTAAAACTTGTAGAGATACACATTTTTAAGAATCATGGTCATGGATATTTGTATGTAGATCATATTATAACATAAATAGGAGTACATTGGCCTATTTTGTGCTTTACATGACAACAATACAAGTACATAGGTATTGAGGTAAAAATCGATCCGCGTTTTTGGCCGGGACAGAGTTTGCACTCTACTGAACTCTTGTTGTTTGTATGAACTGGACTAATAGTGACATTTAATATGACTATATGATTCATCCATAACATTTATAACTCATTTTGAAAGCATTTGGATGTATTTCTGTTATTTGTATTTTCACCCGATTCAATTTCAGGAATTTAAGGAACACAAGTCATGCGCCACTTAAAGATGGAGTTACGTTCTGAAAAACGGTCATTAAGGCCTTAGTCACATTTGCTCTACGGCAAAGATACGGCGGCCGTACGCCCTCTGAATTAACAGAAACGTGCGGCGGCCACAGAGAAACTGAGGTGGCCTCAGGAAGGCCCTACACCATTTGGCGATATTTTACAGGCCGTAGGGGCGCCGTGGAATTATAGCGCGGAGTTATAACTTTTTTTCATTTCCACATTCGCCATAGCAATTTGACAAGCCAAGCTATGACATAGATGTGTTCCACGTCGACCGTACATAGGGCGTACGGTGGGTTTGCGTTATTCGTGCGGCTGCCGTAAGCTCTTCTCAATGAAAAATGAATTTCCCAACCCCCCAAAAATTATGGCGGCCGCACTATTTCCACGGTCGCCGCACGGTGGCCTTGCGGTCTGTGTGATTACCTGCGGGCAACGCAGGGTCGATGCACGGTTCCCCTACACCCGCCGTGCACCTACGTACGGCCTCCGTGACAGTCTGCGTCCACCGTGTGCTACCGCTAGAGATCGGAGTATAGGTGTTTGCCTATACACAGTGATGCCCCCAGAATCCCAATTTAATTTGTCCCAGGAGGCTGTTCGGATTGCAAACAGTTCAGATTCTAAAAATATTTTCCCAATAAGAAATAATGGAGTGAATTAATCCGTTCATGGACCCAAAGAAATCCCACTTTCAAGACACTTTAAACTGAAATTCCCCATGTTTAAGGTAAAATAAGATGAGTAAATGACCTTTGGTGGCGGTGTATTGTATGTAAACTGGTACAATCACCAATCCAATGGTTCACAAATGCTCGAGCTCCATCCTGGGTTCCGATCGCTCGCGCACTCTGCGAGAGTGCTGCCCCCAGGGCAGCAAATCAAACATGATGCCCGCAGAACCACAATCACTTTCATCCAACGCATCTGGCTGAGGTAATCATGGATATTCCAAATTACAACTGGTTTTGCTGTGAAATTCAATCCTTGCCCGACAGTCTGTCACACCACCTGATCGGATTACTTTTTTGTTTTTAATTAAAACACAAGATTATTAAAAAAACAAACATCACAAATGAAGATGAAAACACGAGGTAAGGCCTGTCACATTTGGCTCGGCGGCCGGAGGGTCGACAAAATGTACGGGCACTAGCAATTATAAAGCGGCTGCAGTATTTCCACGGGCACACAATATAGCAGTCATATATGTTTTTATTTTTCGGGTAGACGCACGGGGTATTTATAAATTGTGGAGACCGAAAACGTGGGGGTGCTGTACGTCTTTGATTTGATGTCGCACGGTGACCTTGGGGCGTTCCTGCGGCGGCCATAGAATTTTAAAGGCAAGGTGCCCGCAAGGCGACCGCAGGGGGACCCTAAGTCGAACATGCGGCCAGACGGACGGTAACGAATGGGTTAATTTTTTAATTTTTTTTTTACCAGTTCTTTTGTTTCGGCTTGTCAAATTGCTACGGCGAATGTAGAAATGAAAAAAGTTACAACTCCGCATTATAATTCCACGGCGACCTTACGACCTGTAAAATATAGCCATACGGCGTAGGGCCACTCTGAGGCCACCTCAGTTTCTCTGTGGCTGCCGCACGTTTCTGTCAATTCAGAGGGCGTACGGCCGCCGTATCCTCGCCGTAGAGCAAATGTGACTGAGGCCTAAAGTATCGATCGACACACGAGAGATGCTTTCACGAGGACTTCCACTGACAAACTGAATCAACAAAGCGCGAAGATGCGGCTCGAACAGGTGGGGGAGACACGTGAACAAACATGAGCTCTACGTTGTGTTCGGTTTTTTAAAATGTATTAGGTTTTTAGGGCAAAAATTTTCTCGAACAATTTGTTCAGGATTCCAATTTGTTCAAACAATGGGGCGTTCGGATTCTGGGGCCACCACGGTATATTATAGTTATAGTATATTCAGTTATATATACTGTACTGGTATATTTTTATTTCAGTAAAAAAGAACTGGTATATATACCCACTCGTTACCGTCCATCCATCTGGCCGCATGTTCGCATGCGGGCACTTTGCGTCTGCCTTGAAAATTCTATGGCCACCGCAGGAACGCCCTAAGGTCACCGTGTGACATCAAATCAAAGACCGTACGTCACCCCCACGTTTTCGGTCTTCACGATTTATAAATACGCCGGGCGGCTCACCGAAAAATAAAAACATATGTGGCTGCTACATTGTGTGCCCGTGGAAATTCTGCGGCCGCCGTATAATTGCTAGTGGCCGCAGATTTTGGAGACCCCACGGCCGCCGTGGCAAATGTGACCTCGGCCTCAGCGACGTCGTCGTTGTGCGAACATCATTTTTTTTTTCGTTTTCGAACATCCTACTTACACAAAGCTAGACACCTAGGCCATATGGTGTAGCCTATTGCTCCTCGGATACAGACCTGTACAGCATGTTACTGTACTGAATACTGTCGGCAATTGTAACACGCATCCAAGAGAGAGGGAAGACACGTTAGTTTTACCTTTGTGCTTTTCATGACGGCCATCGGTGTTGTTAGCAGCAGCTTACAATCTCCTCTCGCATCGATTATAGAAAGGTGAACAAATATGAAATCATTGCATCAATGTTATAATTTATAAATGAAGAAACGAGCTCCTGTCAATTGTGATATATATATTTTCGGAACAGTGCGATTGTTTTAACAACATGAAAAGCTTCACTAAAAACAAATTCGTGTTTTAATTTCGAATGTAACAACGATTTGTTCGCGGAATTCTTCAATTCAAAGGTAATTTACTTGCTCGAAGGTAAACGTGCAAACATTGGTTCAGTTTGAAAGCCGATTTCCTTGAATCCCGATTGAGCACGACCCTGCTTTTTTCACGATGACATTTTATGGACATCAACGATCGCATTATAACAGGGCCACACTGTCGTTTATTATCATTATGAGGTATTATGTACTGTACAGTGTACATAATTGTATGTGCTATTTTTATAAGAGGCTGTTAGTATCACTCGGCGATAGGAATTTTTCAGTTACATTTTTTTTTCATTTTTTTTTTTCAGAGCTGGCAGATCCGTCGTATATGCTAGTGTGTACTAGGTGCGGCGGGACGCAAGAAGCACGCGAGCCACCATCTACTCTGCTTTATTGCGCAGCCGGAAGCACAGTTCTGCCACCCCTAGCGGGCGAGGCATGATATACGAAAACCCAATCACGTGACACAGCACACTCCTCCCCCCGTAAAATGACCCGTCACATAACGAACGGATAATCACAACATGACCATCGGAAACCCATCAACACTCATAATCCTCCAAGTACCGCGGCCGCACCCTGACCCGCCTCGGACGGGCAGCGCCACCAGACAGCCCAGGCTCAGACGCCTCCCGGCTCGGTCGAGGTGACACCCTCGCCGGACTCGCACTTTTCGCAACACCAGCTACCCCCGACTGCCCAGCCTGCTCGACGTCCCCGGGTAGGACGGCATCAGGCGAAGACCCCCTCGGCGCTGGCCCAGCCAGTCCCGGCGATACAACGTCAGGTGCCGGCGAGACTACTGGTGGGGGCCCCGCAACGTTCGGCTCGGGGAGGTGTGGGGGGGGGGTGACGCTGAACAGCGATCATGCATCTGGTCCACGTGCCGCTTCCACACATCCCCACCATCAGTCCGCACCATGCAATTCGCCGGCCCCAGCACCCCAGAGACCACCGCCGGCACCCATTTGGAACCGTGGAAATAATTGCGTACCATCACCCGCTGCCCCACCTCGAAGCTGCGCAGCCGCGTCGGACGCGACATAGCCCCACTCACCGACCCTCCAGGTCGCAGCAAATCTAGCCTGGATCGCAAAGCCCGTCCATAGAGACGAATAGCAGGTGAGTCACCCGTGACAGGATGAACTGCGTTCCTGTAATGGAGCAAAAAAACATCGACCACCGTCTGCACAGGTGCAACACCCCCCCTGCGCAAAGCACGCTTCAACATCTTAACAAACGACTCAGCTTGGCCATTCGTCTCAGGATGATAAGGTGTGGACCTTAGATGTCGAATACCATTCTGGCGCATAAACTCATCAAATACACCCGCGATGAACTGCGGACCATTATCAGAGACCAAGAACTCCGGCAACCCTTTATTAGCAAAGATCGTCCGCAGCTTCTCTACCGTAATGCTTGCTGAAGTATGTTGCATTACTACCACCTCCGGCCATTTCGAGAATGCATCAATCACAATCAAAAACATCTTGCCCTTAACCGGCCCCGCAAAATCTACATGGACCCTCTGCCAAGCTCGGTCTGGCACAGGCCAGAGACCCGAAGCTCGACGCGGGTTATCAGCATCTGTCTGGCACGTGGTGCAACGCTTAACCAACTGCTCAATGTCTTTGTCCAACCCCGGCCACCACAACAGGCTACGAGCAAGACTCTTGGTCTTCACGATGCCCAGGTGACTGACATGCAGTTCTTCCAAACACCGCTGCCTGAACCTCGGTGGAATCACGGTCCTCATTCCCCACATTATGCACCGTTGGACCAACGATAGCTCCGATGCGCGTAACGTGAAAGGTTGAAAAGCCGGTGTCGAAGGCAGATCGCTCCAATTCCCCGTAGAAATCGCCCGGACGACACGGGCGAGCACCGGATCACGAGCCGACTCCACCGCGACCTGCCTGGCCGTGACCGGCCCGCTTTGGACCTGGTCCAGCGCAAACACATCGACCCGGTCGCCCAGCTCAGACGCAGGTGGACCCTCCGCACACGGCAAGCGTGAGAGCCCGTCGCAGTTAGCATGCTTCTCGGTGCTTCGGAACTGAATATCATAATCGTAAGCACCCAGAAACAGACACCACCGCTGTATTCGCGCGGCTGCTACCACCGGCACCCCGCGTTCGGGTCTTAGGATGAATTGAAGCGGTTTGTGATCCGTCTGTAAAATGAAATGCCGTCCCAGCAGATATTGATGAAACCTCCGCACACCCCAGACGATGCTGAGAGCCTCCCGTTCGATCTGGGCATATCCGCGCTCTGCTGTGGACAGGGTCCGGGATGCAAAAAAACAGGCCGCTCGGAACCATCGTCCATCCTGTGGGAGAGCACTGCCCCGATGCCATATGCAGAGCTGTCGCATGCCAATAGGAGGGGACGCGCAGGCTCGTAGTGCACGAGGACCGTATCCTCTGTGAGCAGCCGCTTGACGCGGTCGAACGACGCCTGGTGTGCAGGCCCCCAAACCCAGCGCTCGTCCTTCTTGAGCAACCACGTCAACGGCGCAAGTTGTGAGCTGAGCCCGCGCACGAACCTTTGGTAATACTGGGCCATGCCAATGAACGCGCGCAGCTGCGTCTTGTCGCGAGGCGGTGGCATGCGCTGAATCGCCTCCACCTTCCGAGGACCTTTCAACAGCCCCTCCGGTGTGATGATGTGCCCGAGGTATTCCAAGCGCTGCTTGAAGAACGCACACTTGTCCCTGTTCAAGCGCAGGCCGCACGCTTCTAGCTTTGTCAGCACTCGGGCAATGTTTGCAAGATGCTCGTCCGCCGTTTTCCCCGCAATGAGTACATCGTCCAGGTAGGTCTGAGCGGGCAGGCCAATGCAAACCTGATCCATGGCTTTCTGCCACAAAGCTGGAGCCGAAGCAATCCCAAAACAGAGTCGGGTATATCGATAGAGTCCTTGACACGTGTTGATTGTTAAAAGCTCGCTACTCCCGGGATCCATCGGCAGGTGAAAATATGCATCACGCAGGTCTAGCTTCGTGAAGTATCGACTCCCCGCCAATCGCGCATATATTTCATCGATTGACGGCAATGGATATTGCTCCACGCTGAGCCCCGGGTTAACCGTGGATTTGAAGTCCCCGCACAATCGGACGTCCCCATTCCGTTTCAGCACCGTGACCACCGGGGTGGCCCAGTCCGAGCACGACACCCGTTCGATCACTCCACAGGCCTCCAGCCTATCCAGTTCACCCTTGACCTTGTCCCGCAGAGCATACGGCACTGGACGCGGTTTACAAAACCGAGGAATCACCCCCTCCTTCAAGAAGAGTTTCGCCTCCATGCCCTTGAGTTTCCCAAGGTCGTCTCTAAACAACCGTTGATGTCTTTGAAGAATCTCCTCCAACTGATCCTCCCACTGGCTCGGCACGGGTTGCACAAGGTTAACTGCGGCCCAGTCTAGCCTGATGCGGGTCATCCAATCTCGGCCGAGGAGAGACGGCCCCCTCCCCCGTACGACGTACACCCGAAGCGTGGCGACCTGGCCTTGGTACCGCACAGACACGTCTGCCATCCCGACTGGCGTTATCTTCTCGCGGGTGTACGTGAACAGCGCGAGGTTCGACCTGATAAGCTTCAAGCCGTTGAGTCTACGCGCGGTCTGTTCGCGGATGAGCGATACCGCTGCTCCCGTATCGACCTGAAACGTGATCGGCGTTTTGTTCACTTCGACTTCCACCGTCATCGGGCGCGCCGTCGCCGGGCCAACTGAACCCAGGCTCAACACCGGCCGCTGGTTCCGCCCCGAGTCGCGTCGCACATCGCCGTCCCCGACTTTAACGGTGGCCGAAGCCCCACGGCACACACGCGCCAAATGACCCACCTTGTGACAATTCAAACACACGTTGCCTCTATACGGGCATGCACGGCGCAGGTGTCGACCTCCACATCCCAAGCATGTCCGCGGGGTCACCCCGCCGCACGCGTGGCCGCGCGGTGACGTCCGACCCGCATCGAAGGTCGTGCGCGCGTCCCGGGGCACTCGCGACCCCGCGTGGCCGGTGATGGCTCGAACATCCCCGCGAGTCTGCTCAACCGCCATGTGTGCTTTCATTTTCTCCACGATGTCCCGAAACGCCAGCCCGTCATCCCGGGGCCTGTTCGGTGCCACTAAGTCCCCCAGCAGCCGATAATGCTCCGGCGAAAGCGAAGTGAGCAAGATTGACTTCTGCTTGCTGTCGTCGACCACATCGTTCGCGTGGAAATAGCAATCCAATTGCTCTGAAAACGATTCGAAGTCGTCCCCGTCGAAAACGGGCATAAGTCCGTATGATCCC
The DNA here is from genome assembly GCF_056783735.1 of Eptatretus burgeri. NCBI lineage: Eukaryota > Metazoa > Chordata > Myxini > Myxiniformes > Myxinidae > Eptatretus > Eptatretus burgeri. Next base: position 104,488,726 of record NC_140961.1, on the reverse strand, counting down.
ATCCTCGTCGCCAACTAGTGTGTACTAGGTGCGGCGGGACGCAAGAAGCACGCGAGCCACCATCTACTCTGCTTTATTGCGCAGCCGGAAGCACAGTTCTGCCACCCCTAGCGGGCGAGGCATGATATACGAAAACCCAATCACGTGACACAGCACATATGCGATCCGTCGTTGCCCGAAACGTCGTTAGGCGGCGCATGACTGTATGTATATATATATATATATATATATATATATATATATATATATATATATATATATATATATATATATATATATATATATATCATGATATATCTATCCCTGTGTGTCGTAAGAGGCGACCAGGGTTGCGTCAGGAAGGGTAAAACCTGTGCCAAATCATTATGCGGATCGTAACGGATGATCCGCTGTGGCGACCCCTAACGGGAGCAGCCGAAAGGAGAAGAAGAAGATATATCATGATATATCAAAAAGTTGTGGATGGATTCGGATGAAACTTGGTGGACAGTTTGGGTGTGGACAGTGGAACTTGTTGGACAGTTTATTCGATTTTGGTGAAGATCTGGATCCGGATCCGACTACTAGAATTTTTTGAAGTCATTCTTCACCATTGAGAGATGGCGCTAAAAATGATATATAGCACGATATCTCAAAAGGCTGTAGACAGGTTGTGTGTGTCGCAAGGATGAATTAATTCGATTTTGGTGAAGATCCGAATCTGGATCTGGATATGATAATTATTTAATATTTAAAGTGATTCTTCACCATTGAGAGATAGGCCAAAAAACGATACTGTACTGTATCGCATGAAATTTCAAAAATTTATTCGGCCCTATATGTTCTCGTGGATCAGGCATTATGTGGCAGAGGTATGCGCCCTACCGAGTGCCCTTCCAGTTTCATGATGCTCTCACCACAGGTTCAAATACCGTCCACTACGTTGTTTTCTACTTTCTCACAATCCATTTATATTTCATGGTGGAAGAGGCCGATGTCGCAGAATGTCCTTGTCTCGATATTCATACATGTATAATAGCACAAGAGCATTAGCTGGATATCAATTTGAAGCAAAAAAAAAAAAAGTTGAAATCTGATTTTTTTTTCTTTCACAAAAGTTGCTTTGATGTCGAACTCACACTATGGAGTAAAGTCCCCAAGAAATCGCACTTGAGGAAAACTCAGACTCGAAGATGGCCACCATCGCAATGATCACCAGGAAAACACTAAGAGCCATAACTTTGTTATTACTTGTCATAGGAAGATGATTTGTGGGTCTAGACCTAGTTTTTGGGGTATGAGGAACTCAAAGGAACCCTGTTTGAGTGGGGTGAATACCAATCGCCTTCATGCTCTGCTGTGCACAAGATGCTTCTTACCGCTGAGTGTACCACTGATATTGTGCTGAATGAGGTGGTGGTCCGACAACTAACTCAAATCAGACGAGCTGATGGCAGATGCAGCCAGGCTAAGTCACATTGGAAAATTGTGGATAGAATATATAAATAAAAGCACGTGGGAGTGCTATTGCACTTCATTCAAGTGGAGCGCACAGGAGATTGGAATCTACATCTTCATGCCATCAGTCGTTGTTTCTTATGCAACCTGTGGCTGCTGATTGCATCATTTCTGGAAGTGCAGCTGTCGCTTATGTAGTGCCCCTGTTACCAGTAAGCTGGTACTTATTTTGCTGACCTCAGAAGGATGATAGGTTGAGTCAACCCACCTGGTGTTATTTCAACAGAAACATGGGCTCGAACTCAAGACCATAAGATCTCAGGACAGCCATCTTAAGCATTAAGCCACCACCAGGCTTATGTCATCAGTGAAATGATACCAATTTTCCATGCTGCAGGTCGTCTCACTTGTGCGAAATCTGCTTGTCTCTACCTTGACAATCTGAAAAAGTTACATGAGGTCATGGGCGAGGACAAGTTCTGCAAGAACAGAAGTTCTGGATCAGAAGAACAGAAAAGTTCTGGAGTGGAAAGTTTACAGACCAGACCATGAACTAATGCGATTGTTGAAGACATCCTGAGTTCTGGCTCAGGGTCGGGGAATTTCTGAGAGCATTCTGAAATGGCTCCATGTCACACCTCGTTCTGCACCTATGTGCAACATGCTCGAGGAGTTCTGTGGTGTTCACAGGCACACATCTGACCAGCATTTCAACTTGTGTGACTGCAGCACTGCACGACATGCTAAATACTATGGGACTTTCGTCAAGTGGCTTCATGTCAATTCTCCCTTCTCGTACCAGGAGCATGATGCCCTTGTCTCCATCTCTAATAGGATTGTTGTAGATAAGACAGTGAATGCGGATAAAATCTATAAAGTTGGGAAAGCAACAGTAGAATTGATGACAGGCCGCAACTACGCTGATATCAAGTTGAAGTGTAAAGACAGAGTTTACCTCCATTATCAGTGAAAAAAGTCAAGTATTGGTCCATGGACAGGAAGTGGAGGTCAACACCACCCTCCTCTTCATGTTTCTGACATGTGTAATCAAGCAAAAACCCGAGATGCAGGAGTACCTGCGCTTTGAGTTCGGGAGGCAGCCTCCAAATGCACAAGAACACTAAACTGTCCTTGCAAACAACATCTTGACATGAAAGGTGAATGTTCATCAGGAAATCCTGCAGAACAACCAATTGATCATTGATGGAGGTCATCTTTTGCTGAGCATGCCATATATTTTTTTGCAGACTCAATAATGGCATATATTACCAGGTGTGTGACACATATGTGGCATATGTCCTCAACAATTATGGCCCTGAATCCATGATCATTTTCGATGTGGTTGCACAATGTCCATCAAAGCAGCAGAGCAGCAGCACCGAGCAACCCAGAATGCTCCTTCCAGACATAATCTTTGAGCTTAGTATGATGACGACGACCTCTCAAAAAGCTTTCTTGGCAAATGGCAAGAACAAAGAAAGGCTAATCACTAAACTCATCACCAGGTTTGAGGGCACTAGTGTGGCGAGTAAGTGGAACACTTCAGATGCTGATTACATTTGTGCTTAAACTGCAATGGCAACTGCAGTAGATGATCAAACCAAACCTATTGTGGTTGTAGCTACTGACACTAATTTGTTGGTCATGCTTCCTGCGCAAGCGACAGCTGGTACGGACCTGCATGTGCTCTTTAGAGTTAACCCAATATCTGTCTACAGCATCTTCTTACTATAATTCACCGTCTATTCCAAGGAACCGTAAAAACGGCTGAACCGATCGCAACCATTTTTTGGGTGTGTAATCCTGGGATCCCTTGGAGTAAAATAGGCATAAATATAATAGCATGACCCCCTTGACGGCTCCCGTAGGGAGAAGGTGCTTCTAATTCAGGAAATCCAGCAATCCATCAGTTCCACAGTCAAGGCCCATCTCATGTTCATACATGCCATTACCAGTTGTGACACGGTTTCAACCCTATACAACATGGGGAAAAATAAGGCATTGTCCATTTTTGATAGTGGAGAGGAGGACTTGGGGTGGGGGTTACCAAATTCATTTTCTCAGCCGGACTTGACTCACAATGAAGTTACATGCGTAGGTGAGCTATTTATACTAAAGTTGTAATTGGCAGTTTGGTGTACCTCTCCAGACAAGTATCGTTACATACGGTACATGAGATGAGTCAGCAGAACCTCAGTCTCCTCAGCCGGGTTCCAACTGGAAAGCTTGCCCCTAACTTCAGCGGTTGCAAAGTGTCACTCCTAGAGAGTATACTTAACAGTGCAACAAGTTGTCTCCCACTGAATGGGGATGGCAATTCAGAGATGGGATGGTATTTCTGGTGGACACCAACTGACCAGTGTCACCCAAGAACACACTAAGCATGGTATCTTGCGGGTGCAAGGGAGGTTGTGAGAAGAAATATAGTTTCCACAAGGCTGGCATATTCTACACCCCCATGTAGTCTACATGCCTGTCCCACTGATGATTCTGAAAATGATTCTGCTGATCTGTGGTATGATTATGTAACATCTTCCAGTGATATTGGTATGTTACACCTTCCACTGGTGTTGGTATTGTTGCGGTTTTGAGAAACCGTAATTGTAAATGTGCAGTCACGACACGTAGGTCCTTCAGCGTAGTTATTTCCGTAATAAATGTTTAGAATAATCCCTTACCTTTAGATGGGTCAGTGGGATCCAAACTGCGTTGGAACAGGCAGATTAGGATTCACCGCCTATTTTTCGTTTGCACATGGAGGGTTGTCGGCAAGGCGTTGGCAGCCATTTGATGTGGGCATCCCTTCCTTACATTCCCTTTATTGTTAATTTTCCTCTCTCTTCTTTATCGTGAATTTCCTCTGTCTCTCTCGTTTCTCACACTACACATAAGTACACGTACTTTTATTTAACACAGACTGTAGTTTGAGATGACCTCTTCTTACACGCATGACAGGCAAGCAAGACATTAAGTACAGTCTATTTTTAGAGAGCTTACATAACCTCAAACTCCCCAGCTTTAAAGGAGATCCTTCATCCTGCAACCCTTGACCCTTAACCCCATTGTAAGCCTTCATGATGGCTATCACGAGCCTGGGCGATGTTTTGTCAGCATTGACCTGAGAGGCATCGGCTGCATTTGTTTTCCCCATAATCGTTCTTGCGCGCCTTTGGCGCTGTGCACCTCGAACTAGCTGAATGCTCGCTCACCTTAAGCGGTGGCAAGCGAGGTCTGACTCCTACGACAGCCGGAAGCCCCAACTGAGCACTCGCTGCAGAAACTCGAATGGGCGGAGCTAGGGAGGCGGAACGCCAATCTGTGCGCAGGCCCTGCCCAATGACGTGCGCATTCTTGAAGCTTCCAGGCTGGCCTGATAAAAAAGCGAACCCTGGAGCATTTGCTCTCTTTCAACGATCGTTTACGTTCCCGCTTTCAATGGACACCACAAACACTCTTTCAACAGGTGCTGGACACTGTTCCCTGAGGCATGATGTCAAAGGGCTCCGGACACTTTGTTCCCTGAGGCACAATGATGTTTGTTCAGTTCTTTATCAATGGGCGCTGGACATCCTTTCTTGCTTCGGGGTCGGACACGCTTGCTCTATCCTCTCATTGAACCACTACATCACTTGCTTAGCAGAGGTCGCGCTGCTGGTTATTGGCATTTTCGCTCCTTTGGTTTTTATCTCATGAACTGTCATTTGAGCGAGGAGCCAAGGCTTCCGGGGGAGGGGGGGGTGGGGGGGGGACAGAGCCAAGCTCCGTCCAAATAGGACTGAAACCAAGCTACACTCCAGACACGTCTGGTAGGATCTCACACTTAGGCTATCCCCTCACACAAACCTTTCTCCGCCGCACCTTTCTCAGTTTCCCTTTTCAAATACACACGCACACACACACACGCGCGCACGCGCACACACACACACACACACACACACACACACACACACACACACACACACACACACACACACACACACACACACGCACGTCACTCTTCTCCACGCACCCGACACCTCACTGTCTTTTCTCCCACTTCTCTCCCTCAGCCTTGAATAGTGGTTGTGAATGCTGGGGCCCATGTACTATACGGTGTTATTGGTAGGTATGGTGCTTGTTAAGTTTGCACTGGGTCTCTTTTCTCTTTCTCTGAAATCATTCCTGTACAAATTGCTCAACCCTAAGTTCTCGCCGTGCCATTAAAATCCTGACATTCCTTCCCCCCTTTTTCCTGCTCCCTACTTGTGTAAATAAACCTGTTCTTCTTGAATCTATTTCCAATCTGTCCATGTCCATCTTTTTTGCCATTTGTCTAGCACTGTCCACACATATCTAGCTTGGAAGGTTGAGTTTCCCGATGGTTCAGTTTGCAGGGTCCGGCGTTTGATAGCGGTACAGCTCGGCCGCATTCAAGATCACCAGATAATGTAAGTAGCACATTTGCCGAAGGTGCGTTCCCCAGTCAGAGGGCCGTGGGGCCCCCAGTTAAATGGTTGTTAGATGGACGGACACTGGGACTCGTGATCGCTCGATTGGCATTCGTAGTTGCATCGTAGTTGCATCACAACACACCGTGGGGTGAAGTTATTTGCTCCCGGAGGCCTCAGGTCCGGGTGAGTTTGGGAGAAACTGGGAATTCTCCCTCATTGTAGGCTCGAGCCCCGAGACTGCAACTGTATGTTACACCTTCCATTTTTTGCATCTGGCATAATTGAAGATGCTTCGTTTGAATTTCCAAACTGTACCACAAATGCCATCCTCAAACTGAAATTCTGAGGGTTTCTTTAAATTCCTTAAACCCCAAAACTGGGTCGAGACCTCAAAATCATCTTCGTATGACAAGTTGTAACAAAGTTATGGCTCTTTTTGTGTTTTCCTGATATTCGTGAATTACGATGGTGACCATCTTGGATTCTGAATTTTCCTCAAGTGTGATTGTTGGGGACTTTACTCATGGTTTTAGATGGACAATTTTCAAGCAATTTTCCTGAAAAAAACATCAGCTTTCAACATTTTTACAGCACGTGCGCTGGTATGCAATTGCACCGAGTTTAAAATGTCCCCGTTGTCTTCCATGTCTCCGGTGTCCCCCCCCCCCCCGCCACGCGCCTCAAGTAACAGCCAATGATGGCCATCCGGTAGATGGCAGTGCGTAACCTAGACGGAAATGGTGACAATTGACGGAAATACCCGAGTATTCATGGGCCGACAACTGACGGAAACAATTGACGGAAATACCCACAACTGACGGAAACATCTGAAGAGATGTTTGAAATAATAATTTGCCGGTTTCCGCATGAACTACACATTAGATTCACACAATACTGCCTTTTTTCAATGGAAATTTGTGAAACTAATTTGTTATATACGTTTTCAATGGAAATTTGTGAAACGAATGTGTTATATATGTGAAAACCATTGAATTTATTGCTTGACGGAAAAAAATCCAAGAACGCTCCCCTCTCATGCAAGAACAAACGAAAGACGTCATTTCCACCCACCATGGCATTTCACGCCGAACGCTGAAAGCTAAGTTCTTCTTATGCCATCATTCTCTTTAATATTAGCCATAAACAAGTGTTTCGTCATGCATTAGTAGTTGAAATTTACTTACAATTATGGCAGATATTGGTGGCAAAGTGATAGGTGGTTCTTTCAACGAGGGACATCTTGAATTATTTCCAAATTCTTCTGGAAAGCAATGTGTTCCTAATTCTGTAACCAGTATAATGTAATAACAAGATTTTTACATTTCAAATATTAAGTATGCTTTTTAATTGTTTATCAACTGAAAAAGCATAAATTGCATATTTTAACATTAGTGTACTCATTTGCTTCACCACACGCGCTGTATTGAAGGATTTCACTTGTTTTTTTTTCTCAGTTTTAACTAATCCTCCTGTACTATGAGCTCTTTCATGAGGGATATTGTGCAGTCAAAAACAAATGCTCAAAAGTTATTATAAAGGTTATGAGGGTTCATTTTGGACTGTAAGTTATATACCTCTAAATATACTGCATTCATTCATGGCAAATCAAACATTAGCCTATATAACCACTGAAAGCATATACATTCATTGCTCTCTATCAGTTGGTATTTTCCAAGGAGGTGTTAATGGTCCCCTTGCAGGATGTGTTTTCAATTAACAAGTAGGGATGGCAAGTGTTATGGAATAATTCGCAAAGGAAATAGTGAGCAGAGTCATGTTTTCTGACAACGATCTATTCATAAATAACCATAGATTTGATTTCCATCGTATCCGAAGCAGAGTTCCTCCCCCCCCCCCCCCCAACAGGCAAAGCACAGTATTTCATACATACATATTGTGCTTTGTATGTTTCTTGAATGTTGTTTAAGGTGGGGGAAGGAGGGGGGAGAGAGTTTATGTTGTGGAGAAGCTCCCACAAGGGCACAAAATGAACTGCAATGCTGATGCTCCCCCTCACACAAATGTATGTGTGTGTGTGTGTGTGTGTGTGTGTGTGTGTGTGTGTGTGTGTGTGTGTGTGTGTGTGTGTGTGTGTGTGTGTGTGTGTGTGTGTGTGTGTGTGTGTGTGTGTGTGTGTGTGTGTGTGTGTGTGTGTATATATATATATATATATATATATATATATATATATATATATATATATATATATATATATATATATATGTATACACATATACATATCTTATTGAAATATAGTTTAAGAATTGAGGTTGAACAACTTATTAATCATCTTCATAGAACTCCCGACCACTAAAAATAATGTTGACGCCTTCTAGTTATGATTGGTGGGGCAGAAGACAATGCGTCCATGTGGCAGATGTCACTTGCAAGTCCCAGACAATGCAGTAATAGTTGGAATGGGATCTGGGCTGGCGTCTTCAGCGATCACAGTGAGAGGTGCATCATTAACAAGGATTAAGCCATAAGGCATCAAAGTTACTAAGTGGATGGAACATCTATGTGTTGCCATGATGAGCCCCAAAAGGGTGAAACTAGTTGGTAGCCTCGCTTTTCATCTGCTCGGTGACGACATTTGATCGTGGCATCCTTGCACTGCAAGAGGCCCTCATGGGGCGGCAGTCGTGATGTCCTCGTGACTTCTATCGTCACGGTGTTCACCAGGTCGGAGAACTTAATCAATTATATCTTCATATACAGTATCTACATATTGTTTCAGTTTGGGGTGGTTGGGATTATACTTTTTCTTTAAAGAATAAGAATGTGCTTCCAACCAAAAGTAAAACTAGATCTACTCCACTAATTTGAGCAATAAACAAGAGCAGACCCGGTCTCAGGCGACAGTTCACCAGCTTCACAGCAGGCTTCCAGTTTCACAGCCAGGTCTATTGGCAACATAGAACAGGACTGACTGCACACACACACACACACACACACACACACACACACACACACACACACACACACACACACACACACACACACACACACACACACACACACACACACACACACACACACACACACACACACACACACACACACACACACACGTCTGTGCTGTGTTGTATTGTCACTGAGCTACTCCCTCAAACTTTTGTGAAATGGTGCCAAACTTCCAGGGTGCACCTACTTCTCTTGTGTCGGTCCTTAGGGTATTTAAAAAAATATATTTCTGAAGGTTTTTTTCCATTCTTTTTTAAAAAAAAATGTCGACAAAATTTTTTTTTTAAACTTGAATCTTCAACTTCAATTGCGTATAAAATGTAATATCACAAATATTACAAATGCATTTGCAAAATAAATGTTTGAATACTGATTGGTGTAAATAATGACAACACGGCAACTCACGTACTTATCCTCAGGTAAAACAAGCCTCGCGTCTCTATAGCTGATGAGGTGTTTTTATTAACGTGGTAGTTACTCCGCAGTGAGGTGTTTTTAATAACGTGGTGGTTACGTCACAGTGAGGTGTTTTTTATAACGTGGTAGTTACGCCGCAGTGAGGGGTTTTTAATAACGTGGTGGTTACGTCGCATTGAGGTGTTTTTAATAACGTGGTAGTTACGTCGCAGTGAGGTGTTTTTAATAACGTGGTAGTTACGTCGCAGTGAGGTGTTTTTTATAACGTGGTAGTTACGTCGCAGTGAGGTGTTTTTAATAACGTGGTGGTTACGTCGCAGTGAGGGGTTTTTAATAACGTGGTGGTTACGTCGCAGTGAGGTGTTTTTAATAACGTGGTAGTTACGTCGCAGTGAGGTGTTTTTAATAACATGGTAGTTACGTCGCAGTGAGGTGTTTTTTATAACGTGGTGGTTACGGCGCAGTGAGGTGTTTTTAATAACGTGGTAGTTATGTCGCAGTGAGGTGTTTTTTATAACGTGGTGGTTACGTCGCAGTGAGGTGTTTTTAATAACGTGGTGGTTACGTCGCAGTGAGGCGTTTTTAATAATGTGGTGGTTATGTCGCAGTGAGGTGTTTTTAATAACGTGGTGGTTACGTCGCAGTGAGGTGTTTTTTATAACGTGGTGGTTACGTCGCAGTGAGGTGTTTTTAATAACGTGGTGGTTACGTCGCAGTGAGGGGTTTTTTTAATAACGTGGTGGTTACGTTGCAGTGAGGGGTTTTTAATAACGTGCTGGTTACATCGCAGTAAGGTGTGTTTCATGATGTGGCGGTTAAGCGGGATGAGGTGTGTTTCATAATTTGATGTTGAAGTGTTTTTAATAACGTGGCAGTGAGGTGTTTTTAATAATTTGATAGTGAAGTGTTTTAATAATGTGGAAGTGAGGTCTTTGTAATATCTTGGCATTGAGGTGTTTTTAATAATGCGGCATTGAGGTGTTTCTAATAACATGGCAGTGAGGTGTTTATAATAACGTGGCAGTGAGGTGTTTTTAATAATTTGGTGGTGAAGTGTTTTTAATAACGTGGCAGTGAGGTGTTTTTAATAATTTGGTGGTGAAGTGTTTTTAATAACGTGGCAGTGAGGTGTTTTTAATAATTTGGTGGTGAAGTGTTTTTAATAACGTGGCAGTGAGGTGTTTGTAATTTCTTGGCATTGAGGTGTTTTTAATAACGTGGCAGTGAGGTGTTTGTAATTTCTTGGCATTGAGGTGTTTTTAATAACGTGGCAGTGAGGTGTTTGTAATATCTTGGCATTGAGTGTTTTTATTAATTTGGTGGTGAAGTGTTTTTAATAATGTGGCAGTGAGGTGTTTGTAATATCATGGCATTGAGGTGTTTTTAATAACGTGGCAGTGAGGTGTTTGTAATATCTTGGTATTGAGTGTTTTTAATAATTTGGTGGTGAAGTGTTTTTAATAATGTGGAAGTGAGGTGTTTGTAATATCATGGCATTGAGGTGTTTTTAATAACGTGGCAGTGAGGTGTTTGTAATATCTTGGCATTGAGTGTTTTTATTAATTTGGTGGTGAAGTGTTTTTAATAATGTGGCAGTGAGGTGTTTGTAATGTCATGGCATTGAGGTGTTTTTAATAACGTGGCAGTGAGGTGTTTGTAATATCTTGGCATTGAGTGTTTTTATTAATTTGGTGGTGAAGTGTTTTTAATAACGTGGCAGTGAGGTGTTTGTAATATCATGGCATTGAGGTGTTTTTAATAACGTGGCAGTGAGGTGTTTGTAATATCTTGGCATTGAGTGTTTTTAATAATTTGGTGGTGAAGTGTTTTTAATAATGTGGAAGTGAGGTGTTTGTAATATCATGGCATTGAGGTGTTTTTAATAATGTGGCAGTGAGGTGTTTTAAAAACGTGGAGGTGAGGTGTTTGTAATATCTTGGAATTGAGGTGTTTTTAATAATTTGGTGGTGAAGTGTTTTTAATAACGTGGAAGTGAGGTGTTTGTAATATCTTGGCATTGAGTGTTTTTAATAATTTGGTGGTGAAGTGTTTTTAATAACGTGGAAGTGAGGTGTTTGTAATATCTTGGCATTGAGTGTTTTTAATAATTTGGTGGTGAAGTGTTTTTAATAACGTGGAAGTGAGGTGTTTGTAATATCTTGGCATTGAGTGTTTTTAATAATTTGGTGGTGAAGTGTTTTTAATAACGTGGAAGTGAGGTGTTTGTAATATCTTGGCATTGAGGTGTTTTTAATAATTTTGTGGTGAAGTGTTTTTAATAATGTGGAAGTGAGGTGTTTGTAATATCTTGGCATTGAGTGTTTTTAATAACGTGGAAGTGAGGTGTTTGTAATATCTTGGCATTGAGGTGTTTTTAATAATTTGGTGGTGAAGTGTTTTTAATAATGTGGAAGTGAGGTATTTGTAATATCTTGGCATTGAGTGTTTTTAATAATTTGGTTCTGAAGTGTTTTTAATCACGTGGAAGTGAGGTGTTTGTAATATCTTGGCATTGAGTGTTTTTAGTAATTTGGTGGTGAAGTGTTTTTAATAACGTGGAAGTGAGGTGTTTGTAATATCTTGGCATTGAGTGTTTTTATTAATTTGGTGGTGAAGTGTTTTTAATAACGTGGCAGTGAGGTGTTTGTAATATCATGGCATTGAGGTGTTTTTAATAACGTGGCAGTGAGGTGTTTGTAATATCTTGGCATTGAGTGTTTTTAATAATTTGGTGGTGAAGTGTTTTTAATAATGTGGAAGTGAGGTGTTTGTAATATCATGGCATTGAGGTGTTTTTAATAATGTGGGAGTGAGGTGTTTTAAAAACGTGGAAGTGAGGTGTTTGTAATATCTTGGAATTGAGGTGTTTTTAATAATTTGGTGGTGAAGTGTTTTTAATAACGTGGAAGTGAGGTGTTTGCAATATCTTGGCATTGAGTGTTTTTAATAATTTGGTGGTGAAGTGTTTTTAATAACGTGGAAGTGAGGTGTTTGTAATATCTTGGCATTGAGTGTTTTTAATAATTTGGTGGTGAAGTGTTTTTAATAACGTGGAAGTGAGGTGTTTGTAATATCTTGGCATTGAGTGTTTTTAATAATTTGGTGGTGAAGTGTTTTTAATAACGTGGAAGTGAGGTGTTTGTAATATCTTGGCATTGAGGTGTTTTTAATAATTTTGTGGTGAAGTGTTTTTAATAATGTGGAAGTGAGGTGTTTGTAATATCTTGGCATTGAGTGTTTTTAATAACGTGGAAGTGAGGTGTTTGTAATATCTTGGCATTGAGGTGTTTTTAATAATTTGGTGGTGAAGTGTTTTTAATAATGTGGAAGTGAGGTATTTGTAATATCTTGGCATTGAGTGTTTTTAATAATTTGGTTCTGAAGTGTTTTTAATCACGTGGAAGTGAGGTGTTTGTAATATCTTGGCATTGAGTGTTTTTAATAACGTGGAAGTGAGGTGTTTGAAATATCTTGCCATTGAGGTGTTTTTAGTAATTTGGTGGTGAAGTGTTTTTAATAACGTGGAAGTGAGGTGTTTGTAATATCTTGGCATTGAGTGTTTTTAATAATTTGGTGGTGAAGTGTTTTTAATAACGTGGAAGTGAGGTGTTTGTAATATCTTGGCATTGAGTGTTTTTAATAATTTGGTGGTGAAGTGTTTTTAATAATGTGGAAGTGAGGTGTTTGTAATATCTTGGCATTGAGTGTTTTTAATAATTTTGTGGTGAAGTGTTTTTAATAATGTGGAAGTGAGGTGTTTGTAATATCTTGGCATTGAGTGTTTTTAATAACGTGGAAGTGAGGTGTTTGTAATATCTTGGTATTGAGGTGTTTTAATAATTTGGTGGTGAAGTATTTTTAATAATGTGGAAGTGAGGTGTTTGTAATATCTTGGCATTGAGTGTTTTTAATAATTTTGTTCTGAAGTGTTTTTAATAACGTGCAAGTGAGGTGTTTGTAATATCTTGGCATTGAGTGTTTTTAATAACGTGGAAGTGAGGTGTTTGTAATATTTTGGCATTGAGGTGTTTTTAATAATTTGGTGACGTGTTTTTAATAACGTGGAAGTGAGGTGTTTGTAATATCTTGGCATTGAGGTGTTTTTAATAATTTGGTGTTGAAGTGTTTTTAATAATGTGGAAGTGAGGTGTTTGTAATATCTTGGCATTGAGTGTTTTTAATAATTTGGTGGTGAAGTGTTTTTAATAATGTGGAAGTGAGGTGTTTGTAATATCTTGGCATTGAGTGTTTTTAATAATGTGGAAGTGAGGTGTTTGTAATATCTTGGCATTGAGGTGTTTTTAATAATGTGGAAGTGATGTGTTTGTAATATCATGGCATTGAGGTGTTTTTAATAATGCGGCAGTGAGGTGTTTTTAATAACGTGGAAGTGAGGTGTTTGTAATATCTTGGCATTGAGGTGTTTTTAATAATTTGGTGGTGAAGTGTTTTTAATAACGTGGCAGTGAGGTGTTTTTAATAATTTGGTGGTGAAGTGTTTTTAATAACGTGGCAGTGAGGTGTTTTTAATAATTTGGTGGTGAAGTGTTTTTAATAACGTGGCAGTGAGGTGTTTGTAATTTCTTGGCATTGAGGTGTTTTTAATAACGTGGCAGTGAGGTGTTTGTAATTTCTTGGCATTGAGGTGTTTTTAATAACGTGGCAGTGAGGTGTTTGTAATATCTTGGCATTGAGGTGTTTTTATTAACTTGGTGGTGAAGTGTTTCTAATAACGTGGCAGGGAGGTGTTTGTAATATCTTGGCATTGAGGTGTTTTTATTAACTTGGTGGTGAAGTGTTTCTAATAACGTGGCAGTGAGGTGTTTGTAATATCTTGGCATTGAGTGTTTTTATTAATTTGGTGGTGAAGTGTTTTTAATAATGTGGCAGTGAGGTGTTTGTAATGTCATGGCATTGAGGTGTTTTTAATAACGTGGCAGTGAGGTGTTTGTAATATCTTGGCATTGAGTGTTTTTAATAATTTGGTGGTGAAGTGTTTTTAATAATGTGGAAGTGAGGTGTTTGTAATATCATGGCATTGAGGTGTTTTTAATAACGTGGCAGTGAGGTGTTTGTAATATCTTGGCATTGAGTGTTTTTATTAATTTGGTGGTGAACTGTTTTTAATAACGTGGCAGTGAGGTGTTTGTAATATCATGGCATTGAGGTGTTTTTAATAACGTGGCAGTGAGGTGTTTGTAATATCTTGGCATTGAGTTTTTTTTAATAATTTGGTGGTGAAGTGTTTTTAATAATGTGGAAGTGAGGTGTTTGTAATATCATGGCATTGAGGTGTTTTTAATAATGTGGCAGTGAGGTGTTTTAAAAACGTGGAAGTGAGGTGTTTGTAATATCTTGGAATTGAGGTGTTTTTAATAATTTGGTGGTGAAGTGTTTTTAATAACGTGGAAGTGAGGTGTTTGTAATATCTTGGCATTGAGTGTTTTTAATAATTTGGTGGTGAAGTGTTTTTAATAACGTGGAAGTGAGGTGTTTGTAATATCTTGGCATTGAGTGTTTTTAATAATTTGGTGGTGAAGTGTTTTTAATAACGTGGAAGTGAGGTGTTTGTAATATCTTGGCATTGAGTGTTTTTAATAATTTGGTGGTGAAGTGTTTTTAATAACGTGGAAGTGAGGTGTTTGTAATATCTTGGCATTGAGGTGTTTTTAATAATTTTGTGGTGAAGTGTTTTTAATAATGTGGAAGTGAGGTGTTTGGAATATCTTGGCATTGAGTGTTTTTAATAACGTGGAAGTGAGGTGTTTGAAATATCTTGCCATTGAGGTGTTTTTAGTAATTTGGTGGTGAAGTGTTTTTAATAACGTGGAAGTGAGGTGTTTGTAATATCTTGGCATTGAGTGTTTTTATTAATTTGGTGGTGAAGTGTTTTTAATAACGTGGCAGTGAGGTGTTTGTAATATCATGGCATTGAGGTGTTTTTAATAACGTGGCAGTGAGGTGTTTGTAATATCTTGGCATTGAGTGTTTTTAATAATTTGGTGGTGAAGTGTTTTTAATAATGTGGAAGTGAGGTGTTTGTAATATCATGGCATTGAGGTGTTTTTAATAATGTGGCAGTGAGGTGTTTTAAAAACGTGGAAGTGAGGTGTTTGTAATATCTTGGAATTGAGGTGTTTTTAATAATTTGGTGGTGAAGTGTTTTTAATAATGTGGAAGTGAGGTATTTGTAATATCTTGGCATTGAGTGTTTTTAATAATTTGGTTCTGAAGTGTTTTTAATCACGTGGAAGTGAGGTGTTTGTAATATCTTGGCATTGAGTGTTTTTAATAACGTGGAAGTGAGGTGTTTGAAATATCTTGCCATTGAGGTGTTTTTAGTAATTTGGTGGTGAAGTGTTTTTAATAACGTGGAAGTGAGGTGTTTGTAATATCTTGGCATTGAGTGTTTTTAATAATTTGGTGGTGAAGTGTTTTTAATAACGTGGAAGTGAGGTGTTTGTAATATCTTGGCATTGAGTGTTTTTAATAATTTGGTGGTGAAGTGTTTTTAATAATGTGGAAGTGAGGTGTTTGTAATATCTTGGCATTGAGTGTTTTTAATAATTTTGTGGTGAAGTGTTTTTAATAATGTGGAAGTGAGGTGTTTGTAATATCTTGGCATTGAGTGTTTTTAATAACGTGGAAGTGAGGTGTTTGTAATATCTTGGTATTGAGGTGTTTTAATAATTTGGTGGTGAAGTATTTTTAATAATGTGGAAGTGAGGTGTTTGTAATATCTTGGCATTGAGTGTTTTTAATAATTTTGTTCTGAAGTGTTTTTAATAACGTGCAAGTGAGGTGTTTGTAATATCTTGGCATTGAGTGTTTTTAATAACGTGGAAGTGAGGTGTTTGTAATATTTTGGCATTGAGGTGTTTTTAATAATTTGGTGACGTGTTTTTAATAACGTGGAAGTGAGGTGTTTGTAATATCTTGGCATTGAGGTGTTTTTAATAATTTGGTGTTGAAGTGTTTTTAATAATGTGGAAGTGAGGTGTTTGTAATATCTTGGCATTGAGTGTTTTTAATAATTTGGTGGTGAAGTGTTTTTAATAATGTGGAAGTGAGGTGTTTGTAATATCTTGGCATTGAGTGTTTTTAATAATGTGGAAGTGAGGTGTTTGTAATATCTTGGCATTGAGGTGTTTTTAATAATGTGGAAGTGATGTGTTTGTAATATCATGGCATTGAGGTGTTTTTAATAATGCGGCAGTGAGGTGTTTTAATAACGTGGAAGTGAGGTGTTTGTAATATCTTGGCATTGAGATGTTTTTAATAATTTGGTGGTGAAGTGTTTTTAATAACGTGGCAGTGAGGTGTTTTTAATAATTTGGTGGTGAAGTGTTTTTAATAACGTGGCAGTGAGGTGTTTTTAATAATTTGGTGGTGAAGTGTTTTTAATAACGTGGCAGTGAGGTGTTTGTAATTTCTTGGCATTGAGGTGTTTTTAATAACGTGGCAGTGAGGTGTTTGTAATTTCTTGGCATTGAGGTGTTTTTAATAACGTGGCAGTGAGGTGTTTGTAATATCTTGGCATTGAGGTGTTTTTATTAACTTGGTGGTGAAGTGTTTCTAATAACGTGGCAGGGAGGTGTTTGTAATATCTTGGCATTGAGGTGTTTTTATTAACTTGGTGGTGAAGTGTTTCTAATAACGTGGCAGTGAGGTGTTTGTAATATCTTGGCATTGAGTGTTTTTATTAATTTGGTGGTGAAGTGTTTTTAATAATGTGGCAGTGAGGTGTTTGTAATGTCATGGCATTGAGGTGTTTTTAATAACGTGGCAGTGAGGTGTTTGTAATATCTTGGCATTGAGTGTTTTTAATAATTTGGTGGTGAAGTGTTTTTAATAATGTGGAAGTGAGGTGTTTGTAATATCATGGCATTGAGGTGTTTTTAATAACGTGGCAGTGAGGTGTTTGTAATATCTTGGCATTGAGTGTTTTTATTAATTTGGTGGTGAACTGTTTTTAATAACGTGGCAGTGAGGTGTTTGTAATATCATGGCATTGAGGTGTTTTTAATAACGTGGCAGTGAGGTGTTTGTAATATCTTGGCATTGACTTTTTTTAATAATTTGGTGGTGAAGTGTTTTTAATAATGTGGAAGTGAGGTGTTTGTAATATCATGGCATTGAGGTGTTTTTAATAATGTGGCAGTGAGGTGTTTTAAAAACGTGGAAGTGAGGTGTTTGTAATATCTTGGAATTGAGGTGTTTTTAATAATTTGGTGGTGAAGTGTTTTTAATAACGTGGAAGTGAGGTGTTTGTAATATCTTGGCATTGAGTGTTTTTAATAATTTGGTGGTGAAGTGTTTTTAATAACGTGGAAGTGAGGTGTTTGTAATATCTTGGCATTGAGTGTTTTTAATAATTTGGTGGTGAAGTGTTTTTAATAACGTGGAAGTGAGGTGTTTGTAATATCTTGGCATTGAGTGTTTTTAATAATTTGGTGGTGAAGTGTTTTTAATAACGTGGAAGTGAGGTGTTTGTAATATCTTGGCATTGAGGTGTTTTTAATAATTTTGTGGTGAAGTGTTTTTAATAATGTGGAAGTGAGGTGTTTGTAATATCTTGGCATTGAGTGTTTTTAATAACGTGGAAGTGAGGTGTTTGTAATATCTTGGCATTGAGGTGTTTTTAATAATTTGGTGGTGAAGTGTTTTTAATAATCTGGAAGTGAGGTATTTGTAATATCTTGGCATTGAGTGTTTTTAATAATTTGGTTCTGAAGTGTTTTTAATCACGTGGAAGTGAGGTGTTTGGAATATCTTGGCATTGAGTGTTTTTAATAACGTGGAAGTGAGGTGTTTGAAATATCTTGCCATTGAGGTGTTTTTAGTAATTTGGTGGTGAAGTGTTTTTAATAACGTGGAAGTGAGGTGTTTGTAATATCTTGGCATTGAGTGTTTTTATTAATTTGGTGGTGAAGTGTTTTTAATAACGTGGCAGTGAGGTGTTTGTAATATCATGGCATTGAGGTGTTTTTAATAACGTGGCAGTGAGGTGTTTGTAATATCTTGGCATTGAGTGTTTTTAATAATTTGGTGGTGAAGTGTTTTTAATAATGTGGAAGTGAGGTGTTTGTAATATCATGGCATTGAGGTGTTTTTAATAATGTGGCAGTGAGGTGTTTTAAAAACGTGGAAGTGAGGTGTTTGTAATATCTTGGAATTGAGGTGTTTTTAATAATTTGGTGGTGAAGTGTTTTTAATAACGTGGAAGTGAGGTGTTTGTAATATCTTGGCATTGAGTGTTTTTAATAATTTGGTGGTGAAGTGTTTTTAATAACGTGGAAGTGAGGTGTTTGTAATATCTTGGCATTGAGTGTTTTTAATAATTTGGTGGTGAAGTGTTTTTAATAACGTGGAAGTGAGGTGTTTGTAATATCTTGGCATTGAGGTGTTTTTAATAATTTTGTGGTGAAGTGTTTTTAATAATGTGGAAGTGAGGTGTTTGTAATATCTTGGCATTGAGTGTTTTTAATAACGTGGAAGTGAGGTGTTTGTAATATCTTGGCATTGAGGTGTTTTTAATAATTTGGTGGTGAAGTGTTTTTAATAATGTGGAAGTGAGGTATTTGTAATATCTTGGCATTGAGTGTTTTTAATAATTTGGTTCTGAAGTGTTTTTAATCACGTGGAAGTGAGGTGTTTGTAATATCTTGGCATTGAGTGTTTTTAATAACGTGGAAGTGAGGTGTTTGAAATATCTTGCCATTGAGGTGTTTTTAGTAATTTGGTGGTGAAGTGTTTTTAATAACGTGGAAGTGAGGTGTTTGTAATATCTTGGCATTGAGTGTTTTTAATAATTTGGTGGTGAAGTGTTTTTAATAACGTGGAAGTGAGGTGTTTGTAATATCTTGGCATTGAGTGTTTTTAATAATTTTGTGGTGAAGTGTTTTTAATAATGTGGAAGTGAGGTGTTTGTAATATCTTGGCATTGAGTGTTTTTAATAACGTGGAAGTGAGGTGTTTGTAATATCTTGGTATTGAGGTGTTTTAATAATTTGGTGGTGAAGTATTTTTAATAATGTGGAAGTGAGGTGTTTGTAATATCTTGGCATTGAGTGTTTTTAATAATTTGGTTCTGAAGTGTTTTTAATAACGTGCAAGTGAGGTGTTTGTAATATCTTGGCATTGAGTGTTTTTAATAACGTGGAAGTGAGGTGTTTGTAATATCTTGGCATTGAGGTGTTTTTAATAATTTGGTGACGTGTTTTTAATAACGTGGAAGTGAGGTGTTTGTAATATCTTGGCATTGAGGTGTTTTTAATAATTTGGTGTTGAAGTGTTTTTAATAATGTGGAAGTGAGGTGTTTGTAATATCTTGGCATTGAGTGTTTTTAATAATTTTGTGGTGAAGTGTTTTTAATAATGTGGAAGTGAGGTGTTTGTAATATCTTGGCATTGAGTGTTTTTAATAATGTGGAAGTGAGGTGTTTGTAATATCTTGGCATTGAGGTGTTTTTAATAATGTGGAAGTGATGTGTTTGTAATATCATGGCATTGAGGTGTTTTTAATAATGCGGCAGTGAGGTGTTTTTAATAACGTGGAAGTGAGGTGTTTGTAATATCTTGGCATTGAGGTGTTTTTAATAATTTGGTGGTGAAGTGTTTTTAATAACGTGGAAGTGATGTGTTTGTAATATCTTGGCATTGAGGTGTTTTTAATAATTTGGTGGTGAAGTGTTTTTAATAATGTGGAAGTGATGTTTTTGTAATATCATGGCATTAAGGTGTTTTTAATAATGCGGCAGTGAGGTGTTTTTAATAACGTGGAAGTGAGGTGTTTCTAATATCTTGGCATTGAGGTGTTTTTAATAATTTGGTGGTGAAGTGTTTTTAATAACGTGGAAGTGAGGTGTTTGTAATATCTTGGCATTGAGTGTTTTTAATAATGCGGCAGTGAGGTGTTTTTAATAACGTGGAAGTGAGGTGTTTGTAATATCTTGGCATTGAGGTGTTTTTATTAATTTGGTGGTGAAGTGTTTTTAATAACGTGGAAGGGAGGTGTTTGTAATATCTTGGCATTGAGGTGTTTTTAATAATGCGGCAGTGAGGTGTTTTTAATAACGTGGAAGTGAGGTGTTTGTAATATCTTGGCATTGAGGTGTTTTTAATAATGCGGCAGTGAGGTGTTTTTAATAACGTGGAAGTGAGGTGTTTGTAATATCTTTGCATTGAGGTGTTTTTATTAATTTGGTCTTGAAGTGTTTCTAATAACGTGGCAGTGAGGTGTTTTTAATAATGCGGCAGTGAGGTGTTTTTAATAACGTGGAAGTGAGGTGTTTGTAATATCTTGGCATTGAGGTGTTTTTATCCCCCGCCGCGTGGCGGAAGGGGGATATTGTTATCACCCGGGTCGTCCGTCCGGCTGTCCGGCTGTCCGTCCGTCCTTAAAATGTACCACCTGAAAAGGAAAACCCTATTGATTTTGGGCGTGGTCGGATCCAAGATGGCCAACTGGGACGGTCGTCCAGCTGGCTGGCTGGGCGTCAACATTTATAGCTTTGAGTGCGATAACTCATAAACTGTTTGCCATATTGATTTGAAATTTGGGTCACACATGTACCAACTGAAAAGGAATAACCCTGTTGATTTTGGGCGTGGCCAGATCCAAGATGGCCGACTGCGGCGGCCATCTTGAAAAATAGGTTTTTTCGCCATATCGATTTGAAATTTGGGTCACACATGTACCACCTGAAAAGGAACAACCCTATTGATTTTGGGCGTGGCCGGATCCAAGATGGCCAACTGGGACTGTCGTCCAGCTGGCTGGCTGGGTGTCAACATTTATAGCTTTGAGTGCGATAACTCATAAACTGTTTGCCATATCGATTTGAAATTTGGGTCACACATGTACCAGCTGAAAAGGAATTAACCTGTTGATTTTGGGCGTGGCCAGATCCAAGATGGCCGACTGTGGCGGCCATCTTGAAAAATAGGTTTTTTCACCATATCGATTTGAAATTTGGGTCACACATGTACCACCTGAAAATGAAGAATCCAATTGATTTTGGGCGTGGCCGGATCCAAGATGGCTGACTGGGGTGGTCGTCTGCCTGGCTGGCTGGGCGTCAACATTTATAGCTTTGAGTGCGATAACTTATAAACTGTTCGCCATATCGATTTGAAATTTGGGTCACACATGTACCACCTGATAACGAAAAACCCTATTGATTTTGGGCTTAGCCGATCCAAGATGGCCAACTGGGACGGTCGTCCAGCTGGCTGGCTGGGCGTCAACATTTATAGCTTTGAGGGCGATAACTAATAAACTGTTTGCCATATCGATTTGAAATTTGGGTCACACATGTACCAGCTGAAAAGGAAAAACCCTATTGATTTTGGGCGTGGCCGGATCCAAGATGGCCAACTGGGACTGTCGTCCAGCTTGCTGGCTGGGCGTCAACATTTATAGCTTTGAGGGCGATAACTAATAAACTGTTTGCCATATCGATTTGAAATTTGGGTCACACATGTACCAGCTGAAAAGGAATAACCCTGTTGATTTTGGGCGTGGCCAGATCCAAGATGGCCGACTGTGGCGGCCATCTTGAAAAATAGGTTTTTTCGCCATATCTGTGATGTACTGAATAGAAGATGCTTAGCAGGCAGACACGATGCGGAGGAACAGTCGAGCTGGGCTGTGGTGCACAAGCGCGAGCGCGAGCGTACTCTGCCCGTGGCTCTCCTTTATTGCGTATTAGCACACTCACGAGCCGGACGACTCCAGCATTACTACGACGCCTCAGGCGGCGCGCACACCTTATATCCCTTGCCGACCCGATGACCACGCCGACCCCTCCTCCCATCATCATGCCCATCATGCATCATCATCATGCCCCGCCCTGCATGCCCGCAGGCTACACCACACTCCTCCCTCCTAAAACTATGATTATGAAATGATCACCATCATAATAAGCATAAACAACACGAAGGACTTCGGTATAATAATCATGAAAATAAAATGGAAACAGTGAAGTATAACAGCACACAACATCATATAATGCGTGAAAGCGAGTTAATGGAGCTGCCACGGCCAGATTCCGAAGACACAGCACCTCTCAAACTCTGGCCGCATTACCGATATGAAGCAGCAAGGCGAAAAGCACAGCAGCCCTACACAGCGGAAACGCCCCCAGGCGGCTTATGCTGACATGGCCCTCGCCGAGGCCGTGGCGATCTCTCGAGCCCACCTCCCCCGGCACCATCAAACGCCTCCGGCCCACTCCCCCCAGGCAGACCCGACGTAGATAAACATTCAGAGGCCGGAAGCCCGCTGTCTGGAAGCCGTGGCGCCAGCGCCAGCCTTGATCGACCTTGGCCGGGGGCGCTGAACAGCGCCGCTGGCTGTACGCACTTAATGCTCCAAAACAACCCACGCACCACAATCAGTTGAGACGCCAACGCCCATCTAAACGGCCTTGAGCGAACACAGAGAGCTGCGCTCGCCACCAGAGGTGGGGGTAACGCCGACCAGCGCACCAGTCTTGGTTCCGAGTCGATCTCCGAGACCCACACGGCAGCTAGACGGTAGCAATTCCATTTAAACCACACTCCAATCATAGGCTCGTTATAAATCACTACGAACATCATTCGAAGCATTGCAAACTCATTTTTCCGTACAGCGCGCTCTTTTGATAAAATCTCAGCACATGACAAAGCGACTACCCGCGGCCCAGGACAATGGAAGGCCAACCCAACCTTTTTATTCGCCACCACCGCTCCCAAAGCCCCCACATCACATTGATCATAATACAAATCCCATTGATTGATCTCCGCCAAATCCACTCTCACACGGGAATTGCTGGCATTAATTTCAACAACGTTAAACTGCATCACTAGAGCAAGGAAAAACACATATGCCATGAACAACAACCCATTCTTGGTTGTTGACTCGATGTTGTGACTCGCGACTCCCTTTAACGCCACGGGCTCACCGCAACCTGTCGCAGCCGCCCGAACCACACCGGCACGCATTGCCTCACGAATGCTGCCGAAACGCGGGAACTCATCGCGAGAGCTGATATGGCTCTCGCCGCTCCCGAACCGCACATCACCACCGCAGGCAGCAACGAACGGTCGCTCCCGTTGCATCGACGCGGCCCCCGCCGCCAGAGCCTCGCCCTCGGTACTCGACGAAGGCCTCGAAGAGAGCACTGGCACATCTGGAGGTACGAACCGGAGATCCAGTCCGAGGTGCGCCAACCAGTCCCGACCCAAAAGGGCGGGCCCCTCCCCTCATACAACGAACACCGAGAGCCGGGCCCGTCGACCTCGGTAGCGCACTGAGATGTCGGCCCTCGCAAGCAGTGCAATCGCTTCACCAGTGTACGTGTATAGTGACAAGGCCGTCTTGACCAGGCGAATACCGCGAAGACCACGAGCCGCCTGCTCACCCATGACCGACACCGCAGCCCCGGTATCCACGCAAAACACGGTCGGTTCGCCATTCACTTCGACCTCCACCGTGAAAGGCGTCGTCATCTCCGAACCAACGGAAAACAGACTCAACCGTGGTTGCATCTCCTGCCCCGGCTCGCCGGCATCGTCATGCCCCGGTTGCAGGCCGATCTCCAGGTCACTGGGGTCCTCCTGCACCTCGTCATCCAAGACCCCAACGGAGGCCCCCTCCATCCGACACACACGCTTCAAATTTCCCACCTTGTGACAATGCAAACACACGGTGTTCTTATACAGGCACATTTGTCGCAGGTGCGGACCCCCACACCCCCAGCACCCCCGGAAAGCCCCTTCACTCCCGGTGCGACCGTGCTGCGGTGCGCGCCCTCGTCCCGCACCGGCAGGCGCGCGTGCGACCTGCGGCACTTGAACCATCGCGCGGACTCCGGGCTGCGCGACTTGCGGCACTTGTGCGGTCACCGCATGGACCTCGGGATTAGCCGACATGCCCCAGCTGGAGCTACTCATTACGTCCTGGCCAGCAATGGTGCGGACATCCGTGAGTGTCTGCTCGACAGACGAAGCAGTCGCGACCGCCGAGTCGAATGTGATGTCGGTCAACCGCAGGATGGCTGCTACTATCTTTGCGTCTCGCAGACCAGAAATAAAACGATCTCTGAGCCGTGCCGGACGCTCCTCTGTCTTGAACTTGCACGGCACAGCCGAATGCTTCACCCGTGCTACAAAGTCTGCAACGCGCTCCTTGCCACTCTTAGCGAGGTGATCGAACTGGAACCGCGCGAGATGTAACGACTTCTCTGGCGCCAAGTGGGTCTTCATTTTCGCCACGATGTCCTGAAACGATAGCCCGTCGTCACTGGGTCTATTTGGAGCCACCAAATCACTTAGCAGCCGGTAGTGCTCCATTGATAGCGAGGCGAGCAAGATCGCCTTGCGTTTCTCTTCATCCTCTACATCATTCGCGCGAAAGTAGCAACCTAACTGTTCAGAAAACAACTCGAACTCATCTCCCCCGAACACGGGTACGCGTCCGTGCGCCGTGCCCCAACCTTCTGCCATGCTCGTGCTGGCGAGACCCTTGGCTCCGTAGCTTGGAACCGCATGGGTTACTTGCCGCCCTGCACACGCCGATCCGAAGATCCTTGTCAGCCAACTGTGATGTACTGAATTGAAGATGCTTAGCAGGCAGACACGATGCGGAGGAACAGTCGAGCCGGGCTGTGGTGCACAAGCGCGAGCGCGAGCGTACTCTGCCCGTGGCTCTCCTTTATTGCGTATTAGCACACTCACGAGCCGGACGACTCCAGCATTACTACGACGCCTCAGGCGGCGCGCACACCTTATATCCCTTGCCGACCCGATGACCACGCCGACCCCTCCTCCCATCATCATGCCCATCATGCATCATCATCATGCCCCGCCCTGCATGCCCGCAGGCTACACCACAATATCGATTTGTAATTTGGGTCACACATGTACCACCTGAAAAGGAAGAACCAAATTGATTTTGGGCATAGCCGGATCCAAGATGGCTGACTGGGGTGGTCGTCCGGTTGGCTGGCTGGGCGTCAACATTTATAGCTGTGAGTGCGATAACTCATAAACTGTTCGTCAAATCGATTTGAAATTTGGGTCACACATGTACCACCTGAAAAGGAAGAACCGCATTGATTTTGGGCGTGGCCAGATCCAAGATGGCCGACTGGGGTGGCCCTCTTGAAAAAAATGTTTTTTGTAATAAATGGAAAACCGCTTATTTGATTTCAATTATTTTTCAATGGTGGGGGATTCCCCATCTCTGATGGTATATTTAATAATCTGGCAGTGAGGTGTTTGAAATTTCATTTTATATTTATCATGACAATGCAGCAACTCACATACAATCATTATCCTCAGTTAAAACAAGCCTGTGCCTCTAGCGACATGTGGTGAGGTGAGTGCAGTGAGTCAATCCACATTAATGTATGTATAATTAAATTGACTCTACCCATGCTCTTCTAGCCAAAGAAACTGCATAAAGCAACCATGAAAGGCTACCCAAGGTTAACCTTTTGCTGTTTCAAATCCTTCCCAGAGTTCCTCCACAGCTGTAAGGACATTCACAAATAGTACACACATGAGAATCCCAATGCTGCCATACTCAGAGCTGCCGGACCGGTTTCATCGCCTGTTGGCGAATCGTCAGCGACAGCGCAGACAGAAATGCATATCAACGAGGCTCCCAAGAATGTTCCACATGTAAACATCAAAAGCAGTCAACATATAAATGAAAAACGAAGATCCATCCACATCTCTCACCTATGAATTGAGGTGAGAACTAATTGGTTATTCCCTCCATCAAGGATTCTCCTGTACTTTGCACCGTCCATTGCCTCTTCTGTCCTGACAAGCTTGCCAGTTCCTGCTGATGAAAAGTAGCCCTATAACATGATGCTGCCACCACCATGCTTGACAGTAAGGATGGTGTTGACTGGGTGATGTAAAGTGTTAGGCTTGTGCCAGATGTAACGCTTTGAATTAAGACCAAAAAGTTCAATTTTTGTCTTGTTTGACCATTTCTCCACATGCCTGCCGTATCATTAAGATGCTTTTTCACAAACTTCATCCGAGCTTTCAGATGCGTCTTTTTCAGTAATGGCTTCTTTCTTGCCACCTCTCCATAGAGGCCAGTTTTGTAAAGGGAATGGGATATTGTTGATTGATGAACACTGAACCTCATCCCTGACATAAACCCTTTCAGATCTTTCATGGTCATTGTTGGATTTATAGTGACATCCCGAACCAGTTTCCTGCTTGCCTCACTGCTGAGTTTGGATGGGCTACCTGCTCTGGGTCGAGTCTGGGTGATATGGTATATCTTCCACTTCTTAATGATAGATTTCACCGGACTCAACGGGACAATGAGTGACATTGAAATATTCTTATAATCCTCTCCTGAAGGGTGCTTCTCCACCACTTTATGTCTGACCTCTTTGGAAAGCTTCCTGGTCTTCATGTTTACCTTGTTGATTCACGAGGTGAGTTGCCCCTTTTTAACTCCTCGATCAATGGGAGAACTTAATTTTTAAGTTAATCCACTGATTACATACAGGTGAAAACTATTTTTTTTTTTTTTTTTTTTTTTTGTATACCTTGGTCGAGGCTCGTATGAGAGCTAACACACAACTCACAGCAAGGAGGCATGAGACAAGAGGGGCGGGAGTGGAAGGGACAAAACATTGGGGAACAGACACAGGTGAACTGTGGAAGGGAGAGGGATGGGGATGGGACGGGGAACATGGCGAGGGGAAGATGGACATTAAAGGGACTTTCAGGAAGGAAAGCAGGAGAATTGAAGGAAGTGGGCTTGGGTGGATTATCGGGGGTAGAAAAGATCGAGGATTTGGATGGGGGAAGATAACAGGTGGTGGTGAACAGCTGTTTTGAAAGCCTGGAGGGAAGAATGGGAAAGAACAGAGCGAGGAAGCTTATTGCAAAGGCGGGAAAACAGAGGAATGAAAGAGTGAAGATGACCAGTGATTCGTGATTTTGGTAGTTTTACCAGAAGGGGGTTGTTGGCGGGCCTTGAGCGCCCTGTGGAAATGTGGTTGGGACAAATCGGAGAGAGAGCAGGGGGCAAGGCTGGAGAGGAGTCGGTAGAAGACAGAAAGACCACCGACCAACCTGCGGTGATTGAGTGAGAGGCCCAAAGACTCAGCTTCATTGCGGGAGATGCCAATGATCTTAAAAGCCCTGGTTTCGACAGCGTGAAGTCGAGAAAGGTGGGAGGCAGGAGCACCAGCCCAGAGGGGAGAGCAGTACTCCATCAGGCTACGGACAAAAGCTTTGTAAGTGGTCAGGAGCTCAAGAGGGCCGAGGAAGGACTTTGCACGACGGAGGATTCCCAGTCGGCGACTGGCTTTTGAGGCAAGGTTGGAAATGTGACTTTCCCAGGAAAGGTCATGGCAGATAGTGAGACCCAGAAGCTTGAAAGAAAAGACTTCTTCCAGAGGATTGTTGAGAAAGTGGATGGGGGGTTTTGTAAACGGTCCTTTCGAAGAGACATAGTGAGAGTGTGAGATTTGTCTGGATTGAAAGACATGTTCCACGTGTTGGACCAGTTTGTGATTTTATCCAGATCTGCAGTGAGCGAAGAAGCTGCTGCTTGCCGGTCTGAGGGATGACAGATGGTACGGCAGAGGGTTGAGTCATCGGCAAAGAGAAATAGAGGATTTTCCAGAGAGTCCGAGAGATCATTGATGAAAACCAGAAAAAGAACAGGGCCCAGAACGCTACCTTGAGGAACTCCAGCCTGCACAGGAAGAGGGGATGAAAGAACTCCATTTAGGGCCACACGTTGACTGCGACAGGAGAGGAAGTCTGCGAGCCATGAGTGGAGATGGCCTTGAATACCATGGGCAGAGAGTTTGGTGAGTAGGGCAGGGTGCCAGACTGTGTCAAAAGCACGTGATATGTCCAGGGATACGGCTCGGATTTCCTGTCTGGCATTGAGGACCTCCATCCATTGATGGGAGAGCAGTAGCAGCATATCTAGGGTAGAGTGACCTGGTCTGAAACCAAATTGATGATTGGAAATCAAGCCATTGGAGAAGAGGAAGGATTTCATGTCTGAAGCGATGATGGATTCCATAACCTTGCTGATGATTGGGAGAAGGCTGATTGGTCTATAGTTACAGGGATCTGTTTTTGCACCTTTTTATGCAGGGCAGTGATGTTAGCAGATTTCCAAGCAGATGGCAGATGACCTTGGGAAAATGAGAGGGTGAATAGAACAGAGAGAGGGTGAGCAAGAGCAGAAGAGCAGGCTTTGAGGACACGTGGGCTGATGCCGTCTGGACCGGTTGCAGAATCTGACTCGAGGTTTGAAAGCAAGCTCTCCACCTTGTCAGGAGAAAAGGATACAGAGTCCAGGGACAGTTGGGTGCGACTGGGTAAAGTGGGTAGAGATAGTGATGGGTTTGGGACACAAGATTTAGCTGCAAACACCGAGTTTAGACATTCAGCTTTATCACGTGTGGAATCAGCAGTGCGGCCATTTGAGGTAAGGGAGGGGATGGAGGGGGAACATACACCAGAAACAGATTTGATTAAACAAGAAACAGATTTGATTATTACACTTATTTTGCAACCTTTCAAACAAATAATTTTTTCCTGAAGTGATTTTGGGTTAATTCGGGCAAGGGGTTGAAGACTTTCGCAACTAATAATCATCTCATTTTGTCTGTTAATCGAACTTATTCACATTTTATCTGCATTTTTTCTTAGCTTTATCACTTTGGGGTAGTTTGTGGAGACTATAAAATAAGTTTAATTTGAAAGCATCATGAAATAAGTTCAGGTGGCATCAAAATGTTAAAACTTTGGAGTGGTGAATACTATTGAATGTCTATATATATATATATATATATATATATATATATATATATATATATATATATATATATATATATATATATATATATATATATATATATATATATATATATATATGTATATATGTATGAACACACACACACACACACACACACACACACACACACAGTAGTCTTTGTTTGTTCCTTATATTTTTCCAAACCCCTGGAACAATTACCCTGAAATTTGATGTGCTGCGTTGTTTTCACATGGAGAAACCCAACATCACAATAAGCACTTTCAGTTATTCATCAACTTGAAGTAAAAGCATGAAATAATGGCACTTTGGGCAATCTAGCATCGCATTGCTCCTCCAAATGTGAAGTTGTCTGTGGGAATCAAACAGATTCTACTAAAATATTTATATTCTGTATGCAGAATGGAAAGTAATATACAAAGGATCCACAATCTCCACGGAACTACAATGAGTGTAATGAGGAGTTGCATGCTGATTATGACTTTAACCAATGAAATAAGGGGGCCATTTGGCCAATCATTGCGATGTTGCACTCCGGAATAAATTTTTGCTCTGGTTGAGCAACCATATTCTTGATATTTAATTGACCTTTAAATAACCTGATCTTGATTGGGTGACCCAACTTGTGTGTGTTCATATGTGTATGTATATACCATGATTTACTAAATAACTATGTATATATATATATATATATATATATATATATATATATATATATATATATATATATATATATATATATATATATATATATATATATATATATATATATGTATATATACATGTATATACAAATATACATATAAACATATATATATATATATATATATATATATATATATATATATATATATATATATATATATATATATATATATACATATACATATTCATAAAAACATATATATATATATATATATATATATATATATATATATATATATATATATATATATATATATATATATATATATATATATATATATATATATATATATATATATATATGTACAAGCAGGTAGGTGACATGGGTGGTCACTACATAATTGCATACTAGTCGTACAGTTTTTGACGGATCGGGCTGAAAATTTTTGACAAAGAGGTTGATTATAGTGCACATAAAAGCCTGCAAGTCGATTTTTGATTTTCGAAAAAATTAATTTTTTGGGATTTTTCAAATATTTCAAAGTCCCGTTGCAAGGCAACGGTGGTGTCCATAGCAACGGTGCTCAAAAGCATACAACGAGATCGTGGTATGAACCTACCAGTCAAGTTTCATCAAAATTGGTTGACTCCTCTGGCCTCCAGAGATGTCCATTACATACAAACAAACATACAAGCCGGTAGGCGACATCGGTGGTCGCTACATAATTGCATGCTAGTCATACAGTTTTTACGGATCGGACTGAAAATGTTTGACAAATAGGTTGATTATAGTGCGGATAAAAGCCTGGAAGCTGATTTTTGATTTTTGAATTTTTTTTATTTTTTAGGATTTTTCAAAAATTTCAAAGTCTCGTTGCTAGGCAACGGTGGTGTCCATAACAACCGTGCTCAAAAGCGTATAACTAGATCGTGGTATGAACCTACCTGTCAAGTTTCATCAAAATCGGTTGACTCCTCTGGCCTCCCGAGCTGTCCATTACATACAGACAGACAGACATACAGACAGACGGAAAAAGTGAAAATAAGGGTAGTCTCGCAACGTGACCACCGAATATATATATATATATATATATATATATATATATATATATGTATATATATGTATATGTATATATATGTATATATATGTATATGTATATATATATATATGTATATATATGTATATATATGTATATATATATATATGTATATATATGTATATATATATATATATATATATATATATATATATATATATATATATATATATATATATATATATATATATATATATATATATATATATATATATATATATATATATATATATATATATGTATATATATATATATATATATATATATATATATATATATATATATATATATATATATATATATATATATATATATATATATATATATATATATATATATATATATATATATATATATATATATATATATATATATATATATATATATATATATATATATATATATATATATATATATATATGTATATATATATATATATATATATATATATATATATATATATGTATATATATATATATATATATATATATATATATATATATATATATATATATATATATATATATATATATATATATTTCCAGCAATCTCTGTGTGTGTGTTTGTGGCTGCTGTTTCTTGACAACCACTGGTCCGATCTAATTTAAACTTACCAGGTATATTGCTCTGGTCCACCATGCCATTCCCTCAGGAACGCGTCTCATTGAGCATGGATTAGGGTTTTCAACGTGACCATGGCCATCAAATGCAAATCAACCCATCATGTGACTGATATTAAGATGGCATGTTTCAGGAAATAATATTCCAACATTAATTTTAGCTCATTGTCTCAATTAACAAAACTGCAAAATTGCCAATGTTGTCACTAATTTGCAGATTGCATTTGACTGGAAAATGTTGATTGAACGAGTATCACTGGAGGTGGGTGGGGTGGTTGACATGTGTGAACATGCCTGGTTTGGCATAATGGTTCGGGTGGTGGGCTTGTGATCCTAGGATCCTGAATTCAAATCCCACTGGGCTGTTGAATTAATACCAGGTGGGGTTTACTCTGCCTGTCATCCTTCTGAGATACGTAAAATGAGTGCCAGCTTGCTAGTATCCTGTGTCGGAATGGCGACCCGTCCATGATTGTTCCAAATAGCCAAGGAGACTGCTTAGGCAGCACCAATGCTCTGTGCAGAGTCTGGTCCTGATGGATGGATGGATGGATGGATTGTGTTGACGTCTTATCATCCTGGCAGGATGGCTGGAGGTATGCACACTTGCGTCTCAGCTGTCTAGCCTGGGTTCGAATTAGCCTGGTTTGAATATTGGCCCAGCTATAAACTGTCATCCTAGTGTTTCACAGTCACCGTGATTCATCAATGTGTGTGCCATCCCTCAGATTGATGGAAATTAAACTGGGCATCCCTTCGGCCAACATTAATCTGCCATGGAGTCTTTCTTGAAGAGTAGGTGAGCTATCGCCGGCACCGTGGCCACCACATTAAAGCAAGAAGAAGAACTGTTGATGTCTAATCGACTGTGTTCCTGTTCTGAAAGTGTAAAATAATCATAATTAAATCCACCACCGAAGGTGGATGGAGGTTATGGATTTGGATGAAACTAGGTGGATGAGTTTGTTAGATGATAAGAACAGATGACTAAGTTTGGTTGAGGTCCGGATCCAGATCTAGCCTGTCAGTGGAATTGGGATACAAAGTGTAGACTGTTCAGCTTGGTGGGGGTATGTGCTCTCCCAAGTTCTGTTCCATTTACCCTCTGCCACAAAAGGTGGATGCAGGTTATGTTTTCACCCCCGTTTGTTTGTCTGTGAGCAGGATATCTTAAAAAGTTGTGTATGGATTCAGATGAAATTCGGTGGACATGTTGGGTATGTGACAAGGACGATTTTATTAGATTTTAGTGAATATCAGGATCCAGAAACTACAATTTTTTCAGTGATTCTTCATCATTGAGAGATAGGACTAAAAACGATATATCGCAGAATATCTCAAAAAGTTATGCACGGATTCGAATGAAACTTGGTGGACAGGTTGGGTGTGTAACGAGGATGAATTGATTAGATTTTGGTGTGTAACGAGGATGAATGGTCCGAATGCAGATCTGACTTATCAGTGGGGTACAAAACCGAAGCTGTTCAGTCTGGCGGAGGTATGTGCATTACCGAGTGCTATTCTCATTTATTTTATGTATTCTTTCACCTTCTCCCACTTTTTTGCCTTACTATTTCTACCCTCTCCCCCCCCTTGCTCCTTCCTCACTCATTCTACCCCTCCCCCAATTCACCACCTCTGTCTTACCTTGTTTAGCTTAAACTTCAGGGTTGCAGATACTTCACAGGCACGATGGGCGAGTTTCCTCCTCCTGTGTAAGAGAGAAGGTAAAGTACATGTCAAAGACGTAAAAAAAATTTCGCTTTTGTTGCTTCGAGCCTCCGGTTTTTGAGACTGTGATGTGAAGGACACTTTCTTGCTGGAAATGGAAAACCGCAGATGATTTGTAAACATGACAACTATGAATTGTCAGCTCGAATGAAGTTCATTACTGTCACCGTCTCGCCAGCAGATCTTCCTCCAACATGCATCTGCAATGTTAAAAAATGGAAGTCGTCATGTTGCAATACAAACGCCAATGTACTTTGCCTTTCAGAAAATGCTTTATGGGCCATTTTAGAAGATGACCACCATGGAATGTCTCGGACTTACGGGCTCTCTTAAACACAACACAGTGAGACAGAGTAGGTGTCGCAGTCTGCTTGCCTTGCCCGTTCTTATAATCCCAGTCCCAGATGGTGACCCTTTGAAAACAGGCCACACACGTCAGTGCTCGCACGTGGCCAGACAGGCGGGAAAGTGGTGCACAGCAGCACGCGGCAGTAGTACCAGTGAAAACACCAGACGGTTTGTGTTTGGCCGAGGAACAGCGACAGGACAGGCTGAACATTTCTTCATTCCTTCTTCACCTTATTTTGTGGTCTTTGCACAGAGAGAGAGAGAGAGAGAGAGAGAGAGAGAGAGAGAGAGAGAGAGAGAGAGAGAGAGAGAGAGAGAGAGAGAGAGAGAGAGAGAGAGAGAGAGAGAGAGAGAGAGAGACAGAGAGAGAGAGAGAGAGAGAGAGAGAGAGAGAGACACAGACACAGACACAGACACAGACACAGACACAGACATTAATGGCACCACCCGGTACTAGCTGGAGGCAAACGGTGCATCTAAGAAGATCATGGTTGAATTGCCGTCAATCTGATATAATGAGAAATCACTGGACAAACAATAGTGTGTTTTGCAATCATTTTCTTATTATGAGAAATATGACTCAGAGGCATTTAAGCTGTATCAACAATGCCTTTATAAAAGTTCCCATTGTGACTCTGGCATTTGATTGATATATGGACATGTAATTAAGGTAGGTATTTCATTAACTCGAGATGTTTTGATTCCTATCCTGCAGAAAGCAGAACAAATATTTTCCTTGATAAATGCCGATAGTCTACAAATTTCTCTCTGACTCTGGCGTTATTAGCTCAACAATACATGGGGATCTCATTATCTTTGCCGATGATGTAATAGATTTTCCCAGTTTACCTTGGCTTTGCGAGGGATACACCGGTAGCTTGTATTGGACTAAGTACTCTGCGTGGTATAAAATGTGACTTGCAGCTGAAAAGAAAGACTTGGCAATCATCCGGAGATATTTTGAAACACGATTCCAGGTTCCCCATTATGTATTCTGACAGCATGTCTGCCTGGAGTATCTGGTCTTTTAGTTGCTTCAGAGACAATGGAACAGTGTTTTTTTTAATTTTTATTTTCCTCCAACTTCTGATCTTTATTCTTGGATGTTTCAAAGCAACGCATTTGAGTTGTTTGAAAATCTTCCGCAACATTCAAGTTTAATTCTGTTTTCATTCCTATTTTTTTCCAGCATATCTGAGAATTGTGTTCAAACGAATAATCCTGAATAGCAAGACAACTCTCTGCTGCAAGTTCAAGTCTTGTCTTCGGTATATACAACTCAACGGAACTCACCAAAAGGTTATTGATTGTGTTTGTGTAATTGCGGTATATTGGTGGTGATGATCCAACTTCACCACCAACGCATGCGCATACACACACACACACACACACACACACACACACACACACACACACACACACACACACACACACACACACACACACACACACACACACACACACAATTTTGGCCGAAACAAAGCAGAAAGCAAAAAGATGAACAAAAACAAGGAATTCAAAAATGAAGTCAAAATATCCTGGAAGTTGAAGTACACCAAAATTGTATCAGTTATAATTGGAGCAATGGGAATAATGAAGAAGAACCTTACAGAGATTAAAAAATAAAAAAACAGCCCTGGACATATGACGACAAACAAACTAAGGATGAAGCTGTCCGGGGCTCGGTGACGATCCCGGAAAAGAGTCCTCGGAACAAAACTTTGAAGAACAAGAAAACTTCACAGCTGGGTCCATGAATCGTGAGCCCTTATCAAAACGGAAGTGGATACTTTGAGCCCTGGGAGGACTGAGTTCCCCCTTCTGAAACCCTCATTTGGAGATAACAACCAACGATACACACACGCAACTTCATCCATTACTTACGCGATTGCATTATTCATTTTCTGTCAGGGTTTAAATGTAAAAGTTAATTTTCATTTCACTCTTTGTCGCAATCTGGATCAAACTCGAGCCGTGTTTGTATTAGACCCGATGATTACCAAGGTTGGGGTTTTTGTTTCTGCAATGTAAGAACCATAATCAGATGCGGTTTGTTTTGCTTACCGTACAAGGCTCAGAATGACAACAGGAAATGAGTTCGACTCATCCGACAAACCAACTTGTACAGTTTTGGTTTGATTCAACCAGGGCACTCAATCGGCCTGTTCAAAATGGTAGAAATTTCGACCCCTCCGTCCCTCCCACACCCAACAGTGTATTCCCAAACTAAGGAAATAAAAAAGGTTGAGCCGAAACTCTACGTCTGGGCGTCGCACAAGCTTACAATACTATACAATGCCTTATAATGATAGTTAAATGATCAAGAGATAAGTTTGGGTTTTCGTTTTCAGATCAAAGGCATTTTTAATCCGTTTTGTCAATCAAGATTGAACTATCAAACTCGCACCATGGTGAATGAATCCAACAATCAATGAGCAGCATGACAATGAATGAGCCTTTCGTTTCCGAGTCATCATGTCGGGTGCTTCATTGCACTTTCCATGTACAGCTCGGAAAACGGGGCAAACAAACCTTGTGGAGACTTACGGATTGAAATACATGGGAGGAATAACCTTAGAAGTCGACATTGCAGATAAGGGGGGAAAAATCAGTCACGTTGAAAGACTTTATTAGGATGAGGGAAAACATTTCTCGATGAACAAAATTATCATTTGGTATTTATAACGAACCGTGTTTCTCCCTTGTCTCGGGACGCTCACTTGCATTTGATTTTTCATTTATTTATTTTCATTTGGTTATGTTTTCATTTACGGATAGTCTCTGACAGTTCTGTGATGATTCCCAGTGTAGACTTTGATGTCCATCGGCACGCAAAATTTCAGCTTTCTACGTCACCCAGAAGGTACCGATCTTTAATATCAGTCAGTGAGTCAGTCATTGAGTGGTTAGAATGAGCTTTAGATATTAGACAAGAAAAAAGAAACATTAAAAATAAATGTAAAAACATTGTGGGATGAATGAAATCTCAAAAAAAAAAAAACCAAACAAGATAGGAATGTGATTGGTGTTGACTTAATGGTTAAGGTGGTGTGCTTGGGATCTGAGGGTCCTGAGTTCAAATTATGCTTGGCTGTTGAATTTAATAGCGGGTGGGGTTGACTCAGCCTGTCATTATTCTGAGGTTGACAAAATGAAGACCAGCTTGCTGTGATGATTGAGCCATTTGAGTATCCTGTGTCAGGGTGGCGATCCATCCAGATTGTGCCCAACAGCCCAGAAGACTGCTTCAGCAGCACCAATGCTCTCCACAGATTATGGTCCCAATGCATTTGATTTGGAAGGTGGGAATGGTACCACATTGTGATGTCACAATATGACACCACAATTCTCTCATGGATTACCATCATGACATCTTTTGACATTGTTCCACTGATAATTGATCACTCGTGTGTGTGTGTGTGTGTGTGTGTGTGTGTGTGTGTGTGTGTGTGTGTGTGTGTGTGTGTGTGTGTGTGTGTGTGTGTGTGTGTGTGTGTGTGTGTGTGTGTGTGTGTGTGTGTGTATTCTGTATATGTATGTATGTATACATATATATTAATTTCGAAAATTGCACATCATAAAATACATTTATGGGACTATGTTAAAGGGCTGGCAAAGATGGTCTACTATTTCCTCGAAGTTGTCTCGGCTGAGTTTGAATATCGACCAAACAGGAAACGTCATATCGTCAGCGAGGCAATATCGCCGTCAGGCAATATCGTGAATATTGTCAGCGAGGCATCAGTGTGTGTGCTGTCCCTCAGATGGATGTTACATGGGCGTCCCATCTTCCAGCATTCACTGGTGGATGGTAAAATATACCACGGTGTCCTTTGTGATGATCAGTCGAGCTATCGCTGGCACCCTGAATAAATTACAAATTCCTCGGTTCGTGCTCTCTTTTGACCTACTGTGTGATTTAACTCTAATTTTTGTCCATTTTTATTTTTATCCAGGAATAGCTGCTTAATTTTTTTTCATACCACGCAGCTATATTTGATTCTGACCCAACTATATGCAGTCATCCTGGTGCTTTGTATACAGGGCTTTGCATCATTGGGTACGCCGTTCCTCTGATGGGTATTAAGGTAGCGACCCTGCTCGCATTAGTTGCAGGCCAAAAATATCGCACGTTATCCATCGTGAAGAGTCGGCGAGTGATCAATGGCACTCCTGACCAGCTACAAATGTCCTGCTCTGGCTACCACTGGGAAGGCAATGACAAACCACCCAGTGAGTTTATTGCCATCAGACTGCTTTGGCTGCATGGAACCTTCCCTCAGACCAAGCCACCATGCGACTTCCGGGTGAATAGTTATTCCACCCAACAATAATCAGATTCAGATTAATATGATGGAAATCCGAATACTACGTTAGAGCTGCATACATAATTCTTTCTTAATGTCCAAGAAAATTCTAAAAAATAAAAAAAAACTTCGAGCAGATATATCAGCAGCAACATAAGTTTTATTCTATCATATCTGTGCCATCAAAAGTCTTGAATAAAATATCTTCCAAGTTGTTCCTTTTTCCTGCATCTCATGCATCAATCGTTATTATTTCACAATATCACTTCATTGAATCCTG
>NC_140961.1:104438131-104445631 GCF_056783735.1 Eptatretus burgeri | reverse complement strand
TGACTCAAAAGGACTATCGAGCATAAATTCTGGATTAAACCGGTACACTGAAACAATTAAACCAGGAATCGTCATCCTGATAGCACTGTTGGTAAGCTCAGATGACGATTCGATCAGAATGAAAACTTGACCTTTGGCTTCTCATTCTGCTGATTTGGATTACAAAAGGCAATTTTTCAAAAAAGAATAATTTAAACGGCATCAAGACTTCAGCACCCAAGCGGTGCTCAGTTTGGCATGAGGAAGTGAACATTCAGTCTGCATGCCTGCACACTTTACACCCCCTCCACCAATGTAGTACTTGTGAGTCAAAACTGTGTTTGAAAAATAATCTGCCACTAGAATAAAAGAAAAACAAAAAAATTAACCGTGCGATGCAAGCTCCTGACTGTAGATCATCTGGGGAATGCAGGCAGGCTGGGTGTGTACTCTTGCACATTCCTCAGGTACAACGAGTGCTATAGGGGACGCCGTGTTTATTATAAAGGCTAAGGTCTCTTGCATAGACTATTTGTTATGACAACCTATGGGTTTTACCCTGACAGATGAAATAATATAGCAATGCAAGTTCCAAATGACTAGGGAGCAATTATGTACACCTTGCAGGCTCTCAGGACCAAAGACATTGGAAAATGTTCAGCATTGGAGCTGGTAGCTCAACATTGCACAGGACGTTAACTTCACATCCCCAAAGATCTGTGTTCCAAGTCCAGATGTTAATATTATATTTATTGGGTGATTATGTATTCCCAAGTTGCAGTGGTACCAAACTCAAACACATAAAATATCACCCAGGTTACTGGATAAACTCTGGATATGAGGATGTGTAATAATGTCCATTCTGAGTGCTAAGGATAAATCATTTTCTTGATTCTTTTCAACGTATATGAGATGAGGATTCACCTTACCAGCTGTCTTATTATCTTTCGGGATTTCAATTAGTTCTCAAATGTTAATATAAGCATATATTGTTCATAAAGAAAAACATCTTTTCTAACTCATTGTATACACATATTTATTGAAAAATAAAAAGATGGTATTTCCTGGAAAATTGTGAGTATCTTGTTCATATAGCATTTTCAGTGCCCTTCATACAACATGTACAAGCCATAGCCATATACGTCTTGTGCAGATCGGTCACTGCAGTCCTGCTCGGGGGGCATCTATTTATTACGTACGCACAGAAACGAAGGGGGGTTTCGAGCCGATGATACTTAGGTGCAAAAGGATCAAGACCTGAGGAAGTTCATGGGCCATGGATGAAACGTTGCCTGAGGCAATGTCTACTCTTTCATATTTGTTATAAAATCAAAGTAATGCAATTCTTGGGTTGCTGTGCTTTTTTGCTTTCTTCCATGGATAATGGATCCCCATCACTCTAATTTAATGTGCAGCATTGATGAAACTTATGGACTGCACACCATGAAGTTGCAATGCCTTTTATAAAAAATATAAAAAACAGCTTGTGTCTTCATCTGAAAATATATTACATCTGACTTTTGGGAAGTGCTGTGCTAAACTCGTGCACATTTTGCCCTCCATTAAAGAGTTGCAAGGTCTGAAACCTCATGTAAGCAACAGGCTTCTGTTTTCTAGAGGAAAATAATGGAGGATGGGTGCCTCAATGAAACACACAGGAGTCACAGGCAGGCCTGGATTAAGGCCATGAGGGACCTACGTCAAAAGGAGGGGGAGAGCTCAAGTAGGTAACACATATTGCATTAAAAAATCATAAATTCATCAAACTAATCCATTTAAGCATACTGTTATGGTTGTGTGGGTAGATGGAGGAATTTCATAGGAAAGATAGGATTGTATATTTGCTTGGTCCATGGACGTGTAGGAGACATCTCTATGTAAATTAAGTAGGGAAACTATGAGGTAAAGTTTTACTTGTCACTACACGGGGGATGGTACTGTGTTAATTAGGTTGGGTCGAAGACTAATTTGTCCCAGTATGTAATTACCCCCTGTGACCTTTTCCTACGTTTTTGCATTTACAAGCCAGCAATAACAGGAATCATGTCCTTAAAAAACAACAAGCGGGCCAAATGTGCCGAGCAGGCAGAAGCCCCACCTTCCCAGTTTCATGCCAACAAAGCCATGCCTGGAAGTGGATGATTGATGGGCATGACATTAGAAGCGAGGAGGAAGAGGAGATTGTTTAGTTGGGTTGAGTTTTAGGTGTGAGGGACGTGGTCGAGACTGTGACGTGAATGAGGAGGTGGCGGTTGGAAGAGAAGGGCATTACGCTTGCTTCTCCTCGACAGGACGAAGAAGGCTGCATGATTCTCATGTTCGTGCTGTGTGAATTTGCCCGCGTGCTGGAGAAAGACGCTAG
Source organism: Eptatretus burgeri (assembly GCF_056783735.1). NCBI lineage: Eukaryota > Metazoa > Chordata > Myxini > Myxiniformes > Myxinidae > Eptatretus > Eptatretus burgeri. The sequence goes on along the minus strand of NC_140961.1, from coordinate 104,443,290 downwards.
CCATCCACTGTTCGGCTGAGCCGTGAAGTGTGTACGTTTCTGAGGAGGGAAGGAGAGCGTGCCTCGAGGCCTGATCACGGGGTCTCAGAAATCGTCTTGTCATGTGGGCCATTGTTGTGAATAGACCAGGTGCAAGAGAGGAACGGTCGGCATACTCACTCGTTAGGAGAAGCTACACTGCGGTTCGTGAGCCCTGACGTTGAATACAGTCTCCGAATTGCCTCCTGTGCATTTCCCACCACGAGAGATCATGCGGTTCGATCGTAAAGTCCGACAACATCACTTCTGGACCCAAAGATAAGTGCCAGGAGAAAGGGAGTATTTTTCTTTTCTTTATTCTTTTCCTGTTGTCCATTTTTGTGTCTGAGTGTGGAGGCCCCTCAAATAGGAAATTCGATTTAGTTTACCTTACATTCTGTTTTTATTATTACACCTTGAATTATTACCATTGTAAATATTTGATTTTCATTAAAAACCCGTATTTATTTAAGTTGGCGATGATGTGCATGATGGCGATGTGGAAAAACGAGTTGTGAATTTGTTTGGAAAAAAAATCTTTCCAATGTGGCTATGGCTGGTACAGTTTTCGTGCAGATCTCAGTTGTTCATATTTGTAGCTAACCATCTCTAAGAGAAATTTTAATGTAAGATTTTTGAGATATATGAGGATTGGCCGCCGTGATGATGCAATGAATATGGTAATGACACGTTTGCCATTGTGCATTTAGCGTATAAAACTAACCTTATTTCATAAGTCAAATAACTGCCCAAATACAGCAATGGAGTATCAGGAGGAACCCAAACGGACAAAGATGGAGTGATCAGGAGGAACCTGGATAGGATTCGAGTTTCAGCCACTACTCCACTACCCTCAAATCCATCCAGGTGCAGCCAAGTGAGCCTTCCAGAAACTATTTGCAAGATTCACCCCTCCATAGACAAAGGAAAAGAAAGGGAGAGAGGTGAAGGACAGAAAGAAAGAGAGCTGGAGGACAGAAGAAAAAAGATATGGAGGACAGAAAAAAAAACACTCACAAACACACCAACAGAAAATACCCACACCACATACCAACAGAATATACCCACACCACATACCAACAAAAAGCACACACCTACCCCACTCACAGCAGAAATACCTTACGTGTGTGTGTGTGTGTGTGTGTGTGTGTGTGTGTGTGTGTGTGTGTCTGTCGAAGAAGAGGTCCAATAATTCTACAAGAGCTCAATCATTTAATGGGCTATTGGGCTCCATATGTCAAAGAAGAAAAGGAAAAAAAGCATAGCCAACCAATAATACATTTTTTCCAAGTGCCCGTCCACCAATTTTGCATTTTAGGAAAGAGAAAATGTAGTCTCAGGTGTTGCTGGTGCAGACGAGTGTCGACTTGCATCAGCGGACAGGTAAACAATGGATGAAATCAACAGAACATCTGAAACATCAGCTTCCCCTTGCCTGCCACAATGGTTAACACATCTCAATCAAACAGCCATTTGATTTCATGAATTGTTTTTTTCTTACAGGATCTAAGTCTCTTAGTTGGGCTCTCTCTCACACACACACGCACACGCACACGCACACGCACACGCACACGCACATGCACACACACACACACACACACACTGGATGATATAATGCATGCAATTGTACAGGATCAATCCCCAAATAATCAAACTTACTGAGAAAGCAATGGAGCTATACAATACCACAATGATACTGCAGCACTCCAATGGAAATCTGATCAAAATACCAGAAGTGAAGATACATCACGGGACCTTCCAGGGTGATAGCCTTTTGCCCCTCCTGTTTTGCCTGGCCCTGGATGTACTGATCAACCTCATAAATGAGCAAGGACACAGATACATCCTCATGTCCAATAAGAGTGTCCAAAGAGACAAGAAAGGTGACATCTACTGTGCATGGATGATCTAAAACTCTTTCCGCCAAACGATGAAATATTGGTAGAACAACTGAAATTAGTGAAACAGTATTCCGACAACAGTAGAATGGAATTTGGCCTAGATAAGTGTGCCAATACAAGTGCACATTCTTACAAGTAAACCACCAAAAATGGACAACACACACAAAAAATTGACTGAACCACAACAATTCAAGAACAAGAGAATATAGCATCATACAAATATGTCGGAGTTGAAGAGGGCCAAATATGTCACAAACAAATGTCCAAAACAATTACCAAATAATAGCTGCATTGAACGAGGCTGATCCTGAAAACATATCTCACCCCGAGAAACAAAATCAGAGCCATCAACCAATCAGCAATACCAGCATTCCAATGCAGCTACAGAATAATAAACTTGCCACAAACACAAATCAACAAACTAAACATCAAAACAAGGAAACTCTACACCATCCACAAAATGTTCCACAAAAAAATAATCAGTACTTACCGTGAATATACCTGCCAAGACGAGGTAGCTGCCTGATGGAGCTTCACCAAGTGCACAGAATGACAACTGTATGATTGGCTGAGTGAGTGAAAAGTTCAACAGACGACAGAATCCAATTTGTATGTAAACACGAAGACCGCATGCCAGATAAGGTATCCCTAACCCACGAGCAAAAATTTTCCAAACACAGTTACAAATGCAAGATGTCACACATGAAACCGAAACGGCAATGAATATATAGTCCCATTGATTGCAAAAAAAGACGAAAGAAAAATATAAAGTGAGATATCAAGAGATATATACTGACAACTGGGAGAATGACAAAAGAGCAAGAAGACATACATATATATATATATATATATATATATATATATATATATATATATATATATATATATATATATATATATATATATATATATATATATATATATATATGTGGGTTGGACAGATTGGGCATAGACAAAGAAGGCTCATTGGAATGGCAAAGAAGATGTCAGCTCAATTGCGATGCAGAACGAATCATTATAAATGCCCAAGATCAAGGACACTACACGAATGGCTTTAAGAAAATGGCAGGACTGAATCAGAAAAGTGTACGTTCTGCACAAGTGTAGGTTCTGCAATGTAGAAACAAAGCACGAGCCACTTCTTATCAAGATGTAAAAAACTCATGTCAGAACAGCTGTACACACAAAGGCACAACAGTTTATCAAGTAATCCACTAGCAGATGTGCAAAAACTTCATTATCCCAGTGCCACAAAACTCATGGAAACATGAACGAAAAGCGATAATTGAGAACAAGGAAGTAATACTCAAATACGAGCTGATGATCCCATCGAGCGTGAACATAGAAAACAAAGCAGTGCAACCAGATATAGTAATTAGGAATAAAAAGAGAAAAAAATTGTCATTGCTAATTGGGGTATTAGTACCCAGCGATTTTGGCTGAAACGATACAGAAATAAAGACAATGACCAAATATCAAGACCTCAAAAATGAAGTGAAAGACCCTGGAATCAGAAGTGTGCCAAATTTGTGCCAGTGATTATTGGAGCATGGTAATGATGAAGAAGAACCGTGTGGGGATCTTAAAAACATCCCTGTGGATATTAATACAAACAAATAGCATTTGGAAGCTGTCCGGGGCTCAGTGACGATCCTGAAAAAGAGCCCTCAGAACAAAATTTTGAGAACAAAACCTCACAGCTTGGTCCATGAATCATGCCCCCCCCGCCCCCCCCTTTACGGAAATGAAGGTGGATACTTTGAGACCTACGAGAACTGTGTTCCACCTCTGAAACCCGCATATGGAGATAACAACCAAACAGACACACACGTACACACACACACCCACGTACACACAGGCTAATCATTGAGACACAACACAGTACACAGGAGTGTGAGACGAGACAAACAATCACTGAGCTTGGAGGAAGTGCCGCCATTTCTTGGGGTACTCTGGGTACGAGCAACATCATAACAATGGCGCTACCTTTCTCACCGCACTCAGTGGGTCATTTCCTCATATCCATGGATGCCAACCTATGGGGATTGTCTGTGCTCTTATCAACTACAAATGGGTGTGGTGTGTGTGTGTGTGTGTGTGTGTGTGTGTGTGTGTGTGTGTGTGTGTGTGTGTGTGTGTGTGTGTGTGTGTGTGCGTGCGCGTGTGCGCGCCTGTTTGTTGTATGAGGCCTGTTTTTCGTGGAGTTGTACTGGAGCTTTCTAACGTGGAGTGTGATACACCGAAATGATCATCATGATCTCCTTAGTTGATTCGGCTAATTAACTACAAAGAACCCTGAAGAATTCCCATGTTTTAAATGCACGCCGTGTTAAGGTGTATAGAACATCTTAATGCACCCTTCCACAGCATGGCATTCTAATTACAAAATAAATAACAAATATACAATGATAACATTGTCACAAAGCATATAATAATTAACACTAATAATATTAACTACGGTAATAGTAATATAAGTATCATTTGGCAATAAATAATAAAGGGCATTTAATCCCTGCCCTGGCTCAAGCACATCAGGGCTTGCTGAAAGGCAAGCTAAAGTTTCAAGCACTGCAGCAGGTACATAGGTATGCTACAAGACTGTGAAGACCAATGAAAATTTGGCCAATGGATCAACGGGCCCACTATTCTTATAAAATCCTCAGCATCAAGCAAGGCATCCCATTTTTAAAGTCTTTGGCATGACTCGTATGGTATCATATTGTTTATTCTATTTTTGCACTTCACTCATCCCCATCGCTCTAATATAATCTCCAATCTCATCTAATATATATAGATGGAACTCCTACCCCACCCACACAGATTTCATGCTATTTTTTTCTTTGCATCAAGTGACACATTGTCAATGCTATATGAACATGGAAGAGAAGGAGACGACTATGTGGAGTAATTTTCAGCATATTTCATTCTTCCCTGGAAAACAATCGATCTACCGCTTGTAGACTGAGAAGGGAATCGTGTCGTATGGAAGTCCGATTGTTACTCTACACAATGATCTCATATGGTTGCCATGAAAGAAAAATAGCTTGTTGACACATTGTGTGTCAAACATTTTGGGATGGAAAAAAAAGAACCATCATTCAGGTAATTGGGATACCCTTAAAACTTTCGAGGATAAAATATTGCAAATTTAACCAATAAGTTTCATATCGGTCTTTTTTGAGAAAGTAACATTAGGGAGTATAAGAACTTCCTCGACAGTAAACAAATCTAAATACCTAC